>NW_028136514.1:1800000-2048000 GCF_964662115.1 Mustela nivalis | reverse complement strand
CATCATGGACACATACTCCAGCCTCAGCCAACGTCTGATCCTCAGCCTGACTTCAGATGCAGGAGATTTTGATTCAGCCTCTGCAGAGTGGGCCTGCTCTGCCCTTGGCTCCAATCCTCACACTAGCTTGTGTTTTCAGACTTCCGTCCTCACACTCCTGGCCCACAAACCCTCCCTACTGGGAATTCTGGGGCCACAATGAAGCACTGTGCCTGCCTCCCAGGAGAAAAACCTTGTCTATGGCGCTGCCCAGAAACCCCAAATGAGGATCAAACTGCTTGGCCCTCGGCAACACCCCAATTGCATAGGCTACCTTAAACAGTGATGCTCTGTCGCAAATAGCCTGAGCCCAGACCTTCCAACAGACACCGACACAGCTGGCTGCACACCCAGCACATTGGACCCGCCACTGCCTTAGGCCACCATCCATTCCCAACCTGGGTTTTCAGTCATCGGAACCTAGACCTTATCTCCAATCCCTGCACAGGGGGGGAACCTGATGCACAAGTCAGAACCCCTCCTTCCCCATGGCAAGAAACCTTGCTGCTGGCAGTGAGTCAAACCTTCAGTGTAGGAGAAAACGGCATGGCCCATGAGGCCACGCCCAAGCGTGAGGGCCGCCTTGGGCACAAACACACATTGTGACCCTCAGCGTGAGTACCTTATTCAAGTAACGCCTCTCAGTGACTGGACCAAGAGCCCGCATATGTGGCTTGCCATGCCCATAGGCCCCCAGGACTAACTAGATGGTGTGTATTCCAGTTGAGGGAACCCACTGCTGTGCTCTAGAGTCCCTCTCCTGGGGGGTCCCCTGTGGCAGAAAACAGTACTCTTCATTCCCACAGAATGAACACAAACACTTGGGAGCTTGGACAATCCCCCGAGAGGAAGGCTCTTCCTCGGCCTCTGAGACAACCCCTACCCTGACCGGACACTGTAAACGCAACACCCAGAGACAAAATCCTGAGTGACTGCCTCCCACTTGCCCTACTTTGATTTCCAGAGGATCTCCCCTCACGGACTAGAGATCAGACCTGCCATTACATTGGCCTCTAGCTGAGCCAAGTTTGCTTTTTCAGACATCTGTCCCCACAGCCCAGGCAAACACAGCCTCTAGGCTGGGTCCTCTGGAGCCATACCACAGGACCGTGCCTGCTCTCTCCTGGCAAACTGTGTCCATTCCTTTGGCCACACACCTCCAGAATATGAGAAACCTCAAGGCCTCCGAGGACATCCCATTACTGGGAGCCTCACTGGACTCACAGGGGCATTCGGACACAAGCTGAGCAGCTACATCCATGAATGCATGCACACAGATGTCAACAGAGATAGAAGGTTGAGCCGGACAGGCCTTTAGGCCGTAGTCTCAACTCTTGCTTTGGTTTCCAGGTGTCACTCCTCAGAGGCTTTGGTTCGAAGAACAGGGTATGGGGCTTTCCTGAGGCACGGAACAGAACTCCTCTCGTCTCCACATGGGAAGTTTCCTTGTTGGAGCCGTGTCAAACACCTCATGTTGGAGAATCCTGCAGAGTCCCTGAGCCACCTCCACATTCCAAGGTCTCCCAGGCCACCAAGCCACAGTAGGACTCATCTTCAGGAGAGACCATTTCAACTCTCCCCTCTGGGTAGCTCACCCAGGAGCCCGCAGATTGAGCCTGCCTTGTCCTGACTAAAGAGTGGCGTTCCCAGGCATCCATGCTTAGACACCTGCTCTCGAGTCTTTCCATATGGGGCCTCTTGGAACCATCCAATAGGACTCGACTGTCGTGCAGAAGGTAATTTTCAGTTTTGGAGCAGTTCACAAATCCAATCGTAGGCAAAACTTTCTGGCCTCATGAAGCCCCCACACCCTTCAGGAAGAGGCCATGCTGGACAAGAACTCTAGCCTGAGGCACGTCTCATAGTTGACATGACCTCAGTGCAGGAGATCTCGATTCAGCCTCTGCAGAGTGGGCCTGCCGTGCCCTCGGTCCCAAACCTCACGCTAGCTTGTGTTTTCAGACTTCCTTCCTCACACTCCTGGCAAACAAGCCCTCCGGACTAGGAACTCCGGAACCAAAACCCAGCCCAGTGTCTGCCCAACGGAAGAAAAACGTTTCCCTGTGGGGCTCTCCAGAAAACCCAGATGAGGATCAACCTGCTCGGGCCTCGACGGTACCCGAACTGGATAGGCTGCTCTGGGCACTCATGCTCTGCCTGACACAGCCTGAAGCCAGACGTCCAGACAGACAAGGAGACAGCTGGCCGCACACCCAGCACTTCGGACACGCCATGGTCTTATGCCGTCACCTCATCCTAACCTTGGTTTTCAGATATCTGAACCTAGACATTATATCAATTCTCCACACAGCTGGGTATAGCAAGCACAAAGCAGAACTCCTCCTTCCCCATGGCTGTCAAGCTTGCTCTTGGCATGGAGTCACACCTTCAGGGTGGGAGAAACCTTCATGGCCCCTGATGCCACGCCCAAACTTGAGTGCTGCTTGGGCACAAATTCACACTGTGACCCTCCGCATGAGCCCCATGTCAAAGAAAGGCCTGTCAGGGCCTGGACCAAGAGCCCACATATGGGGCTTGCCAAGCCCCTATGCACCCAATCCTCACCACGGTTTGAATTTTCCAGTCGCCCCGCCCGTACCTAGAGCTCTGCTCTGGAATCCCTTTCTTGGAGAGACCCATGAGCCAGACAACACGACTCCACCCTTCCCACAAAATGACCCCAAACTCTTGGGAGCTGGGACAAATCCCCAGAGAGGGATACTCGTCCACAGTACCTGAGGCCACCGCTCCAATCCACGGCTATCACGGACACAACATCCAGGGACAAAAGCCTGAAGGAACGCCTCCCACTCGCCCTTGTTTCAGAGGCCCAGGAGCTCCCTCTCGGGCTGTACATCCGGCCTGCCATACCCTAGGTGCCACTCATAAGGTGAGTTTGTGTATTCAGACTTCTGTGCCCACAGCCTGGACCCACACAACATCCAGGCTAGGGCCTCTGGACCAAACAGCGAAAGATTGTGCCTGCCCTCTCCAAGGAAAATGTGCCCAATCCATTGAACACAACCCTACAGGTTAGGGAAAAGCTCCAAGGTCCCTGAGGCCATCAATAGTATAGGCCACCCTGGACTAAGAGGGGCTCTCTGACACCAGCGGAGCAACTATCTCCACTTAGACTCTCACACAGTGTCCCCAGAGACAGAAGGTTGAAATGGACAGGCCCCCAGGCCCTAATCTGAACCTTAGCTTTGGTTTCCATGTTTCCGTTCTCAGAGGACTGTTTTCGTATTCCAGCACATGGGGCTTTTCTGAGGCACCAAACCAAACATCTCTCATCTCCACATGGGCAGCTTTCTTACTGGCATGTATCAAACACTTCAGGTAGGAGAGTTCCGCAGGGCCACTGAACAACCAGCACATTCCAAGGTCTCCATGGACCCAAACGCACATTATGACGCATCCTCAGGAGAGGCCATTTCAACTCAGCCCCCTGGGTCGCGTGTTCCAGAGGCAGCAGATCAAACATATCTTGTCGCTAATAGCCAATGGGAATGCGAGGCATGCTGTACAGGGATCGATCCTTCAAACCCTGCTCTCCAGTCCTTCCATATGGTATGTCCTGGAGCCATGCAACAGGACTCGAATGTCCCGCAGAAGGAAACCTTGTGGTTTGGGGCAACCTCCAAACTCAGCGTGGGCAAACTTCCTTGGCCTCATGAGGCACCCACTTCATGAAGGTGCCATCATGGACACATACTCCAGCCTCAGCCAACGTCTGATCCTCAGCCTGACTTCAGATGCAGGAGATTTTGATTCAGCCTCTGCAGAGTGGGCCTGCTCTGCCCTTGGCTCCAATCCTCACACTAGCTTGTGTTTTCAGACTTCCGTCCTCACACTCCTGGCCCACAAACCCTCCCTACTGGGAATTCTGGGGCCACAATGAAGCACTGTGCCTGCCTCCCAGGAGAAAAACCTTGTCTATGGCGCTGCCCAGAAACCCCAAATGAGGATCAAACTGCTTGGCCCTCGGCAACACCCCAATTGCATAGGCTACCTTAAACAGTGATGCTCTGTCGCAAATAGCCTGAGCCCAGACCTTCCAACAGACACCGACACAGCTGGCTGCACACCCAGCACATTGGACCCGCCACTGCCTTAGGCCACCATCCATTCCCAACCTGGGTTTTCAGTCATCGGAACCTAGACCTTATCTCCAATCCCTGCACAGGGGGGGAACCTGATGCACAAGTCAGAACCCCTCCTTCCCCATGGCAAGAAACCTTGCTGCTGGCAGTGAGTCAAACCTTCAGTGTAGGAGAAAACGGCATGGCCCATGAGGCCACGCCCAAGCGTGAGGGCCGCCTTGGGCACAAACACACATTGTGACCCTCAGCGTGAGTACCTTATTCAAGTAACGCCTCTCAGTGACTGGACCAAGAGCCCGCATATGTGGCTTGCCATGCCCATAGGCCCCCAGGACTAACTAGATGGTGTGTATTCCAGTTGAGGGAACCCACTGCTGTGCTCTAGAGTCCCTCTCCTGGGGGGTCCCCTGTGGCAGAAAACAGTACTCTTCATTCCCACAGAATGAACACAAACACTTGGGAGCTTGGACAATCCCCCGAGAGGAAGGCTCTTCCTCGGCCTCTGAGACAACCCCTACCCTGACCGGACACTGTAAACGCAACACCCAGAGACAAAATCCTGAGTGACTGCCTCCCACTTGCCCTACTTTGATTTCCAGAGGATCTCCCCTCACGGACTAGAGATCAGACCTGCCATTACATTGGCCTCTAGCTGAGCCAAGTTTGCTTTTTCAGACATCTGTCCCCACAGCCCAGGCAAACACAGCCTCTAGGCTGGGTCCTCTGGAGCCATACCACAGGACCGTGCCTGCTCTCTCCTGGCAAACTGTGTCCATTCCTTTGGCCACACACCTCCAGAATATGAGAAACCTCAAGGCCTCCGAGGACATCCCATTACTGGGAGCCTCACTGGACTCACAGGGGCATTCGGACACAAGCTGAGCAGCTACATCCATGAATGCATGCACACAGATGTCAACAGAGATAGAAGGTTGAGCCGGACAGGCCTTTAGGCCGTAGTCTCAACTCTTGCTTTGGTTTCCAGGTGTCACTCCTCAGAGGCTTTGGTTCGAAGAACAGGGTATGGGGCTTTCCTGAGGCACGGAACAGAACTCCTCTCGTCTCCACATGGGAAGTTTCCTTGTTGGAGCCGTGTCAAACACCTCATGTTGGAGAATCCTGCAGAGTCCCTGAGCAACCTCCACATTCCAAGGTCTCCCAGGCCACCAAGCCACAGTAGGACTCATCTTCAGGAGAGACCATTTCAACTCTCCCCTCTGGGTAGCTCACCCAGGAGCCCGCAGATTGAGCCTGCCTTGTCCTGACTAAAGAGTGGCGTTCCCAGGCATCCATGCTTAGACACCTGCTCTCGAGTCTTTCCATATGGGGCCTCTTGGAACCATCCAATAGGACTCGACTGTCGTGCAGAAGGTAATTTTCAGTTTTGGAGCAGTTCACAAATCCCATCGTAGGCAAAACTTTCTGGCCTCATGAAGCCCCCACACCCTTCAGGAAGAGGCCATGCTGGACAAGAACTCTAGCCTGAGGCACGTCTCATAGTTGACATGACCTCAGTGCAGGAGATCTCGATTCAGCCTCTGCAGAGTGGGCCTGCCGTGCCCTCGGTCCCAAACCTCACGCTAGCTTGTGTTTTCAGACTTCCTTCCTCACACTCCTGGCAAACAAGCCCTCCGGACTAGGAACTCCGGAACCAAAACCCAGCCCAGTGTCTGCCCAACGGAAGAAAAACGTTTCCCTGTGGGGCTCTCCAGAAAACCCAGATGAGGATCAACCTACTCGGGCCTCGACGGTACCCGAACTGGATAGGCTGCTCTGGGCACTCATGCTCTGCCTGACACAGCCTGAAGCCAGACGTCCAGACAGACAAGGAGACAGCTGGCCGCACACCCAGCACTTCGGACACGCCATGGTCTTATGCCGTCACCTCATCCTAACCTTGGTTTTCAGATATCTGAACCTAGACATTATATCAATTCTCCACACAGCTGGGTATAGCAAGCACAAAGCAGAACTCCTCCTTCCCCATGGCTGTCAAGCTTGCTCTTGGCATGGAGTCACAACTTCAGGGTGGGAGAAACCTTCATGGCCCCTGATGCCACGCCCAAACTTGAGTGCTGCTTGGGCACAAATTCACACTGTGACCCTCCGCATGAGCCCCATGTCAAAGAAAGGCCTGTCAGGGCCTGGACCAAGAGCCCACATATGGGGCTTGCCAAGCCCCTATGCACCCAATCCTCACCACGGTTTGAATTTTCCAGTCGCCCCGCCCGTACCTAGAGCTCTGCTCTGGAATCCCTTTCTTGGAGAGACCCATGAGCCAGACAACACGACTCCACCCTTCCCACAAAATGACCCCAAACTCTTGGGAGCTGGGACAAATCCCCAGAGAGGGATACTCGTCCACAGTACCTGAGGCCACCGCTCCAATCCACGGCTATCAAGGACACAACATCCAGGGACAAAAGCCTGAAGGAACGCCTCCCACTCGCCCTTGTTTCAGAGGCCCAGGAGCTCCCTCTCGGGCTGTACATCCGGCCTGCCATACCCTAGGTGCCACTCATAAGGTGAGTTTGTGTATTCAGACTTCTGTGCCCACAGCCTGGACCCACACAACATCCAGGCTAGGGCCTCTGGACCAAACAGCGAAAGATTGTGCCTGCCCTCTCCAAGGAAAATGTGCCCAATCCATTGAACACAACCCTACAGGTTAGGGAAAAGCTCCAAGGTCCCTGAGGCCATCAATAGTATAGGCCACCCTGGACTAAGAGGGGCTCTCTGACACCAGCGGAGCAACTATCTCCACTTAGACTCTCACACAGTGTCCCCAGAGACAGAAGGTTGAAATGGACAGGCCCCCAGGCCCTAATCTGAACCTTAGCTTTGGTTTCCATGTTTCCGTTCTCAGAGGACTGTTTTCGTATTCCAGCACATGGGGCTTTTCTGAGGCACCAAACCAAACATCTCTCATCTCCACATGGGCAGCTTTCTTACTGGCATGTATCAAACACTTCAGGTAGGAGAGTTCCGCAGGGCCACTGAACAACCAGCACATTCCAAGGTCTCCATGGACCCAAACGCACATTATGACGCATCCTCAGGAGAGGCCATTTCAACTCAGCCCCCTGGGTCGCGTGTTCCAGAGGCAGCAGATCAAACATATCTTGTCGCTAATAGCCAATGGGAATGCGAGGCATGCTGTACAGGGATCGATCCTTCAAACCCTGCTCTCCAGTCCTTCCATATGGTATGTCCTGGAGCCATGCAACAGGACTCGAATGTCCCGCAGAAGGAAACCTTGTGGTTTGGGGCAACCTCCAAACTCAGCGTGGGCAAACTTCCTTGGCCTCATGAGGCACCCACTTCATGAAGGTGCCATCATGGACACATACTCCAGCCTCAGCCAACGTCTGATCCTCAGCCTGACTTCAGATGCAGGAGATTTTGATTCAGCCTCTGCAGAGTGGGCCTGCTCTGCCCTTGGCTCCAATCCTCACACTAGCTTGTGTTTTCAGACTTCCGTCCTCACACTCCTGGCCCACAAACCCTCCCTACTGGGAATTCTGGGGCCACAATGAAGCACTGTGCCTGCCTCCCAGGAGAAAAACCTTGTCTATGGCGCTGCCCAGAAACCCCAAATGAGGATCAAACTGCTTGGCCCTCGGCAACACCCCAATTGCATAGGCTACCTTAAACAGTGATGCTCTGTCGCAAATAGCCTGAGCCCAGACCTTCCAACAGACACCGACACAGCTGGCTGCACACCCAGCACATTGGACCCGCCACTGCCTTAGGCCACCATCCATTCCCAACCTGGGTTTTCAGTCATCGGAACCTAGACCTTATCTCCAATCCCTGCACAGGGGGGAACCTGATGCACAAGTCAGAACCCCTCCTTCCCCATGGCAAGAAACCTTGCTGCTGGCAGTGAGTCAAACCTTCAGTGTAGGAGAAAATGGCATGGCCCATGAGGCCACGCCCAAGCGTGAGGGCCGCCTTGGGCACAAACACACATTGTGACCCTCAGCGTGAGTACCTTATTCAAGTAACGCCTCTCAGTGACTGGACCAAGAGCCCGCATATGTGGCTTGCCATGCCCATAGGCCCCCAGGACTAACTAGATGGTGTGTATTCCAGTTGAGGGAACCCACTGCTGTGCTCTAGAGTCCCTCTCCTGGGGGGTCCCCTGTGGCAGAAAACAGTACTCTTCATTCCCACAGAATGAACACAAACACTTGGGAGCTTGGACAATCCCCCGAGAGGAAGGCTCTTCCTCGGCCTCTGAGACAACCCCTACCCTGACCGGACACTGTAAACGCAACACCCAGAGACAAAATCCTGAGTGACTGCCTCCCACTTGCCCTACTTTGATTTCCAGAGGATCTCCCCTCACGGACTAGAGATCAGACCTGCCATTACATTGGCCTCTAGCTGAGCCAAGTTTGCTTTTTCAGACATCTGTCCCCACAGCCCAGGCAAACACAGCCTCTAGGCTGGGTCCTCTGGAGCCATACCACAGGACCGTGCCTGCTCTCTCCTGGCAAACTGTGTCCATTCCTTTGGCCACACACCTCCAGAATATGAGAAACCTCAAGGCCTCCGAGGACATCCCATTACTGGGAGCCTCACTGGACTCACAGGGGCATTCGGACACAAGCTGAGCAGCTACATCCATGAATGCATGCACACAGATGTCAACAGAGATAGAAGGTTGAGCCGGACAGGCCTTTAGGCCGTAGTCTCAACTCTTGCTTTGGTTTCCAGGTGTCACTCCTCAGAGGCTTTGGTTCGAAGAACAGGGTATGGGGCTTTCCTGAGGCACGGAACAGAACTCCTCTCGTCTCCACATGGGAAGTTTCCTTGTTGGAGCCGTGTCAAACACCTCATGTTGGAGAATCCTGCAGAGTCCCTGAGCCACCTCCACATTCCAAGGACTCCCAGGCCACCAAGCCACAGTAGGACTCATCTTCAGGAGAGACCATTTCAACTCTCCCCTCTGGGTAGCTCACCCAGGAGCCCGCAGATTGAGCCTGCCTTGTCCTGACTAAAGAGTGGTGTTCCCAGGCATCCATGCTTAGACACCTGCTCTCGAGTCTTTCCATATGGGGCCTCTTGGAACCATCCAATAGGACTCGACTGTCGTGCAGAAGGTAATTTTCAGTTTTGGAGCAGTTCACAAATCCCATCGTAGGCAAAAATTTCTGGCCTCATGAAGCCCCCACACCCTTCAGGAAGAGGCCATGCTGGACAAAAACTCTAGCCTGAGGCACGTCTCATAGTTGACATGACCTCAGTGCAGGAGATCTCGATTCAGCCTCTGCAGAGTGGGCCTGCCGTGCCCTCGGTCCCAAACCTCACGCTAGCTTGTGTTTTCAGACTTCCTTCCTCACACTCCTGGCAAACAAGCCCTCCGGACTAGGAACTCCGGAACCAAAACCCAGCCCAGTGTCTGCCCAACGGAAGAAAAACGTTTCCCTGTGGGGCTCTCCAGAAAACCCAGATGAGGATCAACCTGCTCGGGCCTCGACGGTACCCGAACTGGATAGGCTGCTCTGGGCACTCATGCTCTGCCTGACACAGCCTGAAGCCAGACGTCCAGACAGACAAGGAGACAGCTGGCCGCACACCCAGCACTTCGGACACGCCATGGTCTTATGCCGTCACCTCATCCTAACCTTGGTTTTCAGATATCTGAACCTAGACATTATATCAATTCTCCACACAGCTGGGTATAGCAAGCACAAAGCAGAACTCCTCCTTCCCCATGGCTGTCAAGCTTGCTCTTGGCATGGAGTCACACCTTCAGGGTGGGAGAAACCTTCATGGCCCCTGATGCCACGCCCAAACTTGAGTGCTGCTTGGGCACAAATTCACACTGTGACCCTCCGCATGAGCCCCATGTCAAAGAAAGGCCTGTCAGGGCCTGGACCAAGAGCCCACATATGGGGCTTGCCAAGCCCCTATGCACCCAATCCTCACCACGGTTTGAATTTTCCAGTCGCCCCGCCCGTTCCTAGAGCTCTGCTCTGGAATCCCTTTCTTGGAGAGACCCATGAGCCAGACAACACGACTCCACCCTTCCCACAAAATGACCCCAAACTCTTGGGAGCTGGGACAAATCCCCAGAGAGGGATACTCGTCCACAGTACCTGAGGCCACCGCTCCAATCCACGGCTATCACGGACACAACATCCAGGGACAAAAGCCTGAAGGAACGCCTCCCACTCGCCCTTGTTTCAGAGGCCCAGGAGCTCCCTCTCGGGCTGTACATCCGGCCTGCCATACCCTAGGTGCCACTCATAAGGTGAGTTTGTGTATTCAGACTTCTGTGCCCACAGCCTGGACCCACACAACATCCAGGCTAGGGCCTCTGGACCAAACAGCGAAAGATTGTGCCTGCCCTCTCCAAGGAAAATGTGCCCAATCCATTGAACACAACCCTACAGGTTAGGGAAAAGCTCCAAGGTCCCTGAGGCCATCAATAGTATAGGCCACCCTGGACTAAGAGGGGCTCTCTGACACCAGCGGAGCAACTATCTCCACTTAGACTCTCACACAGTGTCCCCAGAGACAGAAGGTTGAAATGGACAGGCCCCCAGGCCCTAATCTGAACCTTAGCTTTGGTTTCCATGTTTCCGTTCTCAGAGGACTGTTTTCGTATTCCAGCACATGGGGCTTTTCTGAGGCACCAAACCAAACATCTCTCATCTCCACATGGGCAGCTTTCTTACTGGCATGTATCAAACACTTCAGGTAGGAGAGTTCCGCAGGGCCACTGAACAACCAGCACATTCCAAGGTCTCCATGGACCCAAACGCACATTATGACGCATCCTCAGGAGAGGCCATTTCAACTCAGCCCCCTGGGTCGCGTGTTCCAGAGGCAGCAGATCAAACATATCTTGTCGCTAATAGCCAATGGGAATGCGAGGCATGCTGTACAGGGATCGATCCTTCAAACCCTGCTCTCCAGTCCTTCCATATGGTATGTCCTGGAGCCATGCAACAGGACTCGAATGTCCCGCAGAAGGAAACCTTGTGGTTTGGGGCAACCTCCAAACTCAGCGTGGGCAAACTTCCTTGGCCTCATGAGGCACCCACTTCATGAAGGTGCCATCATGGACACATACTCCAGCCTCAGCCAACGTCTGATCCTCAGCCTGACTTCAGATGCAGGAGATTTTGATTCAGCCTCTGCAGAGTGGGCCTGCTCTGCCCTTGGCTCCAATCCTCACACTAGCTTGTGTTTTCAGACTTCCGTCCTCACACTCCTGGCCCACAAACCCTCCCTACTGGGAATTCTGGGGCCACAATGAAGCACTGTGCCTGCCTCCCAGGAGAAAAACCTTGTCTATGGCGCTGCCCAGAAACCCCAAATGAGGATCAAACTGCTTGGCCCTCGGCAACACCCCAATTGCATAGGCTACCTTAAACAGTGATGCTCTGTCGCAAATAGCCTGAGCCCAGACCTTCCAACAGACACCGACACAGCTGGCTGCACACCCAGCACATTGGACCCGCCACTGCCTTAGGCCACCATCCATTCCCAACCTGGGTTTTCAGTCATCGGAACCTAGACCTTATCTCCAATCCCTGCACAGGGGGGGAACCTGATGCACAAGTCAGAACCCCTCCTTCCCCATGGCAAGAAACCTTGCTGCTGGCAGTGAGTCAAACCTTCAGTGTAGGAGAAAACGGCATGGCCCATGAGGCCACGCCCAAGCGTGAGGGCCGCCTTGGGCACAAACACACATTGTGACCCTCAGCGTGAGTACCTTATTCAAGTAACGCCTCTCAGTGACTGGACCAAGAGCCCGCATATGTGGCTTGCCATGCCCATAGGCCCCCAGGACTAACTAGATGGTGTGTATTCCAGTTGAGGGAACCCACTGCTGTGCTCTAGAGTCCCTCTCCTGGGGGGTCCCCTGTGGCAGAAAACAGTACTCTTCATTCCCACAGAATGAACACAAACACTTGGGAGCTTGGACAATCCCCCGAGAGGAAGGCTCTTCCTCGGCCTCTGAGACAACCCCTACCCTGACCGGACACTGTAAACGCAACACCCAGAGACAAAATCCTGAGTGACTGCCTCCCACTTGCCCTACTTTGATTTCCAGAGGATCTCCCCTCACGGACTAGAGATCAGACCTGCCATTACATTGGCCTCTAGCTGAGCCAAGTTTGCTTTTTCAGACATCTGTCCCCACAGCCCAGGCAAACACAGCCTCTAGGCTGGGTCCTCTGGAGCCATACCACAGGACCGTGCCTGCTCTCTCCTGGCAAACTGTGTCCATTCCTTTGGCCACACACCTCCAGAATATGAGAAACCTCAAGGCCTCCGAGGACATCCCATTACTGGGAGCCTCACTGGACTCACAGGGGCATTCGGACACAAGCTGAGCAGCTACATCCATGAATGCATGCACACAGATGTCAACAGAGATAGAAGGTTGAGCCGGACAGGCCTTTAGGCCGTAGTCTCAACTCTTGCTTTGGTTTCCAGGTGTCACTCCTCAGAGGCTTTGGTTCGAAGAACAGGGTATGGGGCTTTCCTGAGGCACGGAACAGAACTCCTCTCGTCTCCACATGGGAAGTTTCCTTGTTGGAGCCGTGTCAAACACCTCATGTTGGAGAATCCTGCAGAGTCCCTGAGCAACCTCCACATTCCAAGGTCTCCCAGGCCACCAAGCCACAGTAGGACTCATCTTCAGGAGAGACCATTTCAACTCTCCCCTCTGGGTAGCTCACCCAGGAGCCCGCAGATTGAGCCTGCCTTGTCCTGACTAAAGAGTGGTGTTCCCAGGCATCCATGCTTAGACACCTGCTCTCGAGTCTTTCCATATGGGGCCTCTTGGAACCATCCAATAGGACTCGACTGTCGTGCAGAAGGTAATTTTCAGTTTTGGAGCAGTTCACAAATCCCATCGTAGGCAAAAATTTCTGGCCTCATGAAGCCCCCACACCCTTCAGGAAGAGGCCATGCTGGACAAGAACTCTAGCCTGAGGCACGTCTCATAGTTGACATGACCTCAGTGCAGGAGATCTCGATTCAGCCTCTGCAGAGTGGGCCTGCCGTGCCCTCGGTCCCAAACCTCACGCTAGCTTGTGTTTTCAGACTTCCTTCCTCACACTCCTGGCAAACAAGCCCTCCGGACTAGGAACTCCGGAACCAAAACCCAGCCCAGTGTCTGCCCAACGGAAGAAAAACGTTTCCCTGTGGGGCTCTCCAGAAAACCCAGATGAGGATCAACCTGCTCGGGCCTCGACGGTACCCGAACTGGATAGGCTGCTCTGGGCACTCATGCTCTGCCTGACACAGCCTGAAGCCAGACGTCCAGACAGACAAGGAGACAGCTGGCCGCACACCCAGCACTTCGGACACGCCATGGTCTTATGCCGTCACCTCATCCTAACCTTGGTTTTCAGATATCTGAACCTAGACATTATATCAATTCTCCACACAGCTGGGTATAGCAAGCACAAAGCAGAACTCCTCCTTCCCCATGGCTGTCAAGCTTGCTCTTGGCATGGAGTCACACCTTCAGGGTGGGAGAAACCTTCATGGCCCCTGATGCCACGCCCAAACTTGAGTGCTGCTTGGGCACAAATTCACACTGTGACCCTCCGCATGAGCCCCATGTCAAAGAAAGGCCTGTCAGGGCCTGGACCAAGAGCCCACATATGGGGCTTGCCAAGCCCCTATGCACCCAATCCTCACCACGGTTTGAATTTTCCAGTCGCCCCGCCCGTACCTAGAGCTCTGCTCTGGAATCCCTTTCTTGGAGAGACCCATGAGCCAGACAACACGACTCCACCCTTCCCACAAAATGACCCCAAACTCTTGGGAGCTGGGACAAATCCCCAGAGAGGGATACTCGTCCACAGTACCTGAGGCCACCGCTCCAATCCACGGCTATCACGGACACAACATCCAGGGACAAAAGCCTGAAGGAACGCCTCCCACTCGCCCTTGTTTCAGAGGCCCAGGAGCTCCCTCTCGGGCTGTACATCCGGCCTGCCATACCCTAGGTGCCACTCATAAGGTGAGTTTGTGTATTCAGACTTCTGTGCCCACAGCCTGGACCCACACAACATCCAGGCTAGGGCCTCTGGACCAAACAGCGAAAGATTGTGCCTGCCCTCTCCAAGGAAAATGTGCCCAATCCATTGAACACAACCCTACAGGTTAGGGAAAAGCTCCAAGGTCCCTGAGGCCATCAATAGTATAGGCCACCCTGGACTAAGAGGGGCTCTCTGACACCAGCGGAGCAACTATCTCCACTTAGACTCTCACACAGTGTCCCCAGAGACAGAAGGTTGAAATGGACAGGCCCCCAGGCCCTAATCTGAACCTTAGCTTTGGTTTCCATGTTTCCGTTCTCAGAGGACTGTTTTCGTATTCCAGCACATGGGGCTTTTCTGAGGCACCAAACCAAACATCTCTCATCTCCACATGGGCAGCTTTCTTACTGGCATGTATCAAACACTTCAGGTAGGAGAGTTCCGCAGGGCCACTGAACAACCAGCACATTCCAAGGTCTCCATGGACCCAAACGCACATTATGACGCATCCTCAGGAGAGGCCATTTCAACTCAGCCCCCTGGGTCGCGTGTTCCAGAGGCAGCAGATCAAACATATCTTGTCGCTAATAGCCAATGGGAATGCGAGGCATGCTGTACAGGGATCGATCCTTCAAACCCTGCTCTCCAGTCCTTCCATATGGTATGTCCTGGAGCCATGCAACAGGACTCGAATGTCCCGCAGAAGGAAACCTTGTGGTTTGGGGCAACCTCCAAACTCAGCGTGGGCAAACTTCCTTGGCCTCATGAGGCACCCACTTCATGAAGGTGCCATCATGGACACATACTCCAGCCTCAGCCAACGTCTGATCCTCAGCCTGACTTCAGATGCAGGAGATTTTGATTCAGCCTCTGCAGAGTGGGCCTGCTCTGCCCTTGGCTCCAATCCTCACACTAGCTTGTGTTTTCAGACTTCCGTCCTCACACTCCTGGCCCACAAACCCTCCCTACTGGGAATTCTGGGGCCACAATGAAGCACTGTGCCTGCCTCCCAGGAGAAAAACCTTGTCTATGGCGCTGCCCAGAAACCCCAAATGAGGATCAAACTGCTTGGCCCTCGGCAACACCCCAATTGCATAGGCTACCTTAAACAGTGATGCTCTGTCGCAAATAGCCTGAGCCCAGACCTTCCAACAGACACCGACACAGCTGGCTGCACACCCAGCACATTGGACCCGCCACTGCCTTAGGCCACCATCCATTCCCAACCTGGGTTTTCAGTCATCGGAACCTAGACCTTATCTCCAATCCCTGCACAGGGGGGAACCTGATGCACAAGTCAGAACCCCTCCTTCCCCATGGCAAGAAACCTTGCTGCTGGCAGTGAGTCAAACCTTCAGTGTAGGAGAAAACGGCATGGCCCATGAGGCCACGCCCAAGCGTGAGGGCCGCCTTGGGCACAAACACACATTGTGACCCTCAGCGTGAGTACCTTATTCAAGTAACGCCTCTCAGTGACTGGACCAAGAGCCCGCATATGTGGCTTGCCATGCCCATAGGCCCCCAGGACTAACTAGATGGTGTGTATTCCAGTTGAGGGAACCCACTGCTGTGCTCTAGAGTCCCTCTCCTGGGGGGTCCCCTGTGGCAGAAAACAGTACTCTTCATTCCCACAGAATGAACACAAACACTTGGGAGCTTGGACAATCCCCCGAGAGGAAGGCTCTTCCTCGGCCTCTGAGACAACCCCTACCCTGACCGGACACTGTAAACGCAACACCCAGAGACAAAATCCTGAGTGACTGCCTCCCACTTGCCCTACTTTGATTTCCAGAGGATCTCCCCTCACGGACTAGAGATCAGACCTGCCATTACATTGGCCTCTAGCTGAGCCAAGTTTGCTTTTTCAGACATCTGTCCCCACAGCCCAGGCAAACACAGCCTCTAGGCTGGGTCCTCTGGAGCCATACCACAGGACCGTGCCTGCTCTCTCCTGGCAAACTGTGTCCATTCCTTTGGCCACACACCTCCAGAATATGAGAAACCTCAAGGCCTCCGAGGACATCCCATTACTGGGAGCCTCACTGGACTCACAGGGGCATTCGGACACAAGCTGAGCAGCTACATCCATGAATGCATGCACACAGATGTCAACAGAGATAGAAGGTTGAGCCGGACAGGCCTTTAGGCCGTAGTCTCAACTCTTGCTTTGGTTTCCAGGTGTCACTCCTCAGAGGCTTTGGTTCGAAGAACAGGGTATGGGGCTTTCCTGAGGCACGGAACAGAACTCCTCTCGTCTCCACATGGGAAGTTTCCTTGTTGGAGCCGTGTCAAACACCTCATGTTGGAGAATCCTGCAGAGTCCCTGAGCAACCTCCACATTCCAAGGTCTCCCAGGCCACCAAGCCACAGTAGGACTCATCTTCAGGAGAGACCATTTCAACTCTCCCCTCTGGGTAGCTCACCCAGGAGCCCGCAGATTGAGCCTGCCTTGTCCTGACTAAAGAGTGGCGTTCCCAGGCATCCATGCTTAGACACCTGCTCTCGAGTCTTTCCATATGGGGCCTCTTGGAACCATCCAATAGGACTCGACTGTCGTGCAGAAGGTAATTTTCAGTTTTGGAGCAGTTCACAAATCCCATCGTAGGCAAAACTTTCTGGCCTCATGAAGCCCCCACACCCTTCAGGAAGAGGCCATGCTGGACAAGAACTCTAGCCTGAGGCACGTCTCATAGTTGACATGACCTCAGTGCAGGAGATCTCGATTCAGCCTCTGCAGAGTGGGCCTGCCGTGCCCTCGGTCCCAAACCTCACGCTAGCTTGTGTTTTCAGACTTCCTTCCTCACACTCCTGGCAAACAAGCCCTCCGGACTAGGAACTCCGGAACCAAAACCCAGCCCAGTGTCTGCCCAACGGAAGAAAAACGTTTCCCTGTGGGGCTCTCCAGAAAACCCAGATGAGGATCAACCTACTCGGGCCTCGACGGTACCCGAACTGGATAGGCTGCTCTGGGCACTCATGCTCTGCCTGACACAGCCTGAAGCCAGACGTCCAGACAGACAAGGAGACAGCTGGCCGCACACCCAGCACTTCGGACACGCCATGGTCTTATGCCGTCACCTCATCCTAACCTTGGTTTTCAGATATCTGAACCTAGACATTATATCAATTCTCCACACAGCTGGGTATAGCAAGCACAAAGCAGAACTCCTCCTTCCCCATGGCTGTCAAGCTTGCTCTTGGCATGGAGTCACAACTTCAGGGTGGGAGAAACCTTCATGGCCCCTGATGCCACGCCCAAACTTGAGTGCTGCTTGGGCACAAATTCACACTGTGACCCTCCGCATGAGCCCCATGTCAAAGAAAGGCCTGTCAGGGCCTGGACCAAGAGCCCACATATGGGGCTTGCCAAGCCCCTATGCACCCAATCCTCACCACGGTTTGAATTTTCCAGTCGCCCCGCCCGTACCTAGAGCTCTGCTCTGGAATCCCTTTCTTGGAGAGACCCATGAGCCAGACAACACGACTCCACCCTTCCCACAAAATGACCCCAAACTCTTGGGAGCTGGGACAAATCCCCAGAGAGGGATACTCGTCCACAGTACCTGAGGCCACCGCTCCAATCCACGGCTATCAAGGACACAACATCCAGGGACAAAAGCCTGAAGGAACGCCTCCCACTCGCCCTTGTTTCAGAGGCCCAGGAGCTCCCTCTCGGGCTGTACATCCGGCCTGCCATACCCTAGGTGCCACTCATAAGGTGAGTTTGTGTATTCAGACTTCTGTGCCCACAGCCTGGACCCACACAACATCCAGGCTAGGGCCTCTGGACCAAACAGCGAAAGATTGTGCCTGCCCTCTCCAAGGAAAATGTGCCCAATCCATTGAACACAACCCTACAGGTTAGGGAAAAGCTCCAAGGTCCCTGAGGCCATCAATAGTATAGGCCACCCTGGACTAAGAGGGGCTCTCTGACACCAGCGGAGCAACTATCTCCACTTAGACTCTCACACAGTGTCCCCAGAGACAGAAGGTTGAAATGGACAGGCCCCCAGGCCCTAATCTGAACCTTAGCTTTGGTTTCCATGTTTCCGTTCTCAGAGGACTGTTTTCGTATTCCAGCACATGGGGCTTTTCTGAGGCACCAAACCAAACATCTCTCATCTCCACATGGGCAGCTTTCTTACTGGCATGTATCAAACACTTCAGGTAGGAGAGTTCCGCAGGGCCACTGAACAACCAGCACATTCCAAGGTCTCCATGGACCCAAACGCACATTATGACGCATCCTCAGGAGAGGCCATTTCAACTCAGCCCCCTGGGTCGCGTGTTCCAGAGGCAGCAGATCAAACATATCTTGTCGCTAATAGCCAATGGGAATGCGAGGCATGCTGTACAGGGATCGATCCTTCAAACCCTGCTCTCCAGTCCTTCCATATGGTATGTCCTGGAGCCATGCAACAGGACTCGAATGTCCCGCAGAAGGAAACCTTGTGGTTTGGGGCAACCTCCAAACTCAGCGTGGGCAAACTTCCTTGGCCTCATGAGGCACCCACTTCATGAAGGTGCCATCATGGACACATACTCCAGCCTCAGCCAACGTCTGATCCTCAGCCTGACTTCAGATGCAGGAGATTTTGATTCAGCCTCTGCAGAGTGGGCCTGCTCTGCCCTTGGCTCCAATCCTCACACTAGCTTGTGTTTTCAGACTTCCGTCCTCACACTCCTGGCCCACAAACCCTCCCTACTGGGAATTCTGGGGCCACAATGAAGCACTGTGCCTGCCTCCCAGGAGAAAAACCTTGTCTATGGCGCTGCCCAGAAACCCCAAATGAGGATCAAACTGCTTGGCCCTCGGCAACACCCCAATTGCATAGGCTACCTTAAACAGTGATGCTCTGTCGCAAATAGCCTGAGCCCAGACCTTCCAACAGACACCGACACAGCTGGCTGCACACCCAGCACATTGGACCCGCCACTGCCTTAGGCCACCATCCATTCCCAACCTGGGTTTTCAGTCATCGGAACCTAGACCTTATCTCCAATCCCTGCACAGGGGGGGAACCTGATGCACAAGTCAGAACCCCTCCTTCCCCATGGCAAGAAACCTTGCTGCTGGCAGTGAGTCAAACCTTCAGTGTAGGAGAAAACGGCATGGCCCATGAGGCCACGCCCAAGCGTGAGGGCCGCCTTGGGCACAAACACACATTGTGACCCTCAGCGTGAGTACCTTATTCAAGTAACGCCTCTCAGTGACTGGACCAAGAGCCCGCATATGTGGCTTGCCATGCCCATAGGCCCCCAGGACTAACTAGATGGTGTGTATTCCAGTTGAGGGAACCCACTGCTGTGCTCTAGAGTCCCTCTCCTGGGGGGTCCCCTGTGGCAGAAAACAGTACTCTTCATTCCCACAGAATGAACACAAACACTTGGGAGCTTGGACAATCCCCCGAGAGGAAGGCTCTTCCTCGGCCTCTGAGACAACCCCTACCCTGACCGGACACTGTAAACGCAACACCCAGAGACAAAATCCTGAGTGACTGCCTCCCACTTGCCCTACTTTGATTTCCAGAGGATCTCCCCTCACGGACTAGAGATCAGACCTGCCATTACATTGGCCTCTAGCTGAGCCAAGTTTGCTTTTTCAGACATCTGTCCCCACAGCCCAGGCAAACACAGCCTCTAGGCTGGGTCCTCTGGAGCCATACCACAGGACCGTGCCTGCTCTCTCCTGGCAAACTGTGTCCATTCCTTTGGCCACACACCTCCAGAATATGAGAAACCTCAAGGCCTCCGAGGACATCCCATTACTGGGAGCCTCACTGGACTCACAGGGGCATTCGGACACAAGCTGAGCAGCTACATCCATGAATGCATGCACACAGATGTCAACAGAGATAGAAGGTTGAGCCGGACAGGCCTTTAGGCCGTAGTCTCAACTCTTGCTTTGGTTTCCAGGTGTCACTCCTCAGAGGCTTTGGTTCGAAGAACAGGGTATGGGGCTTTCCTGAGGCACGGAACAGAACTCCTCTCGTCTCCACATGGGAAGTTTCCTTGTTGGAGCCGTGTCAAACACCTCATGTTGGAGAATCCTGCAGAGTCCCTGAGCCACCTCCACATTCCAAGGTCTCCCAGGCCACCAAGCCACAGTAGGACTCATCTTCAGGAGAGACCATTTCAACTCTCCCCTCTGGGTAGCTCACCCAGGAGCCCGCAGATTGAGCCTGCCTTGTCCTGACTAAAGAGTGGCGTTCCCAGGCATCCATGCTTAGACACCTGCTCTCGAGTCTTTCCATATGGGGCCTCTTGGAACCATCCAATAGGACTCGACTGTCGTGCAGAAGGTAATTTTCAGTTTTGGAGCAGTTCACAAATCCCATCGTAGGCAAAACTTTCTGGCCTCATGAAGCCCCCACACCCTTCAGGAAGAGGCCATGCTGGACAAAAACTCTAGCCTGAGGCACGTCTCATAGTTGACATGACCTCAGTGCAGGAGATCTCGATTCAGCCTCTGCAGAGTGGGCCTGCCGTGCCCTCGGTCCCAAACCTCACGCTAGCTTGTGTTTTCAGACTTCCTTCCTCACACTCCTGGCAAACAAGCCCTCCGGACTAGGAACTCAGGAACCAAAACCCAGCCCAGTGTCTGCCCAACGGAAGAAAAACGTTTCCCTGTGGGGCTCTCCAGAAAACCCAGATGAGGATCAACCTACTCGGGCCTCGACGGTACCCGAACTGGATAGGCTGCTCTGGGCACTCATGCTCTGCCTGACACAGCCTGAAGCCAGACGTCCAGACAGACAAGGAGACAGCTGGCCGCACACCCAGCACTTCAGACACGCCATGGTCTTATGCCGTCACCTCATCCTAACCTTGGTTTTCAGATATCTGAACCTAGACATTATATCAATTCTCCACACAGCTGGGTATAGCAAGCACAAAGCAGAACTCCTCCTTCCCCATGGCTGTCAAGCTTGCTCTTGGCATGGAGTCACAACTTCAGGGTGGGAGAAACCTTCATGGCCCCTGATGCCACGCCCAAACTTGAGTGCTGCTTGGGCACAAATTCACACTGTGACCCTCCGCATGAGCCCCATGTCAAAGAAAGGCCTGTCAGGGCCTGGACCAAGAGCCCACATATGGGGCTTGCCAAGCCCCTATGCACCCAATCCTCACCACGGTTTGAATTTTCCAGTCGCCCCGCCCGTACCTAGAGCTCTGCTCTGGAATCCCTTTCTTGGAGAGACCCATGAGCCAGACAACACGACTCCACCCTTCCCACAAAATGACCCCAAACTCTTGGGAGCTGGGACAAATCCCCAGAGAGGGATACTCGTCCACAGTACCTGAGGCCACCGCTCCAATCCACGGCTATCAAGGACACAACATCCAGGGACAAAAGCCTGAAGGAACGCCTCCCACTCGCCCTTGTTTCAGAGGCCCAGGAGCTCCCTCTCGGGCTGTACATCCGGCCTGCCATACCCTAGGTGCCACTCATAAGGTGAGTTTGTGTATTCAGACTTCTGTGCCCACAGCCTGGACCCACACAACATCCAGGCTAGGGCCTCTGGACCAAACAGCGAAAGATTGTGCCTGCCCTCTCCAAGGAAAATGTGCCCAATCCATTGAACACAACCCTACAGGTTAGGGAAAAGCTCCAAGGTCCCTGAGGCCATCAATAGTATAGGCCACCCTGGACTAAGAGGGGCTCTCTGACACCAGCGGAGCAACTATCTCCACTTAGACTCTCACACAGTGTCCCCAGAGACAGAAGGTTGAAATGGACAGGCCCCCAGGCCCTAATCTGAACCTTAGCTTTGGTTTCCATGTTTCCGTTCTCAGAGGACTGTTTTCGTAGACCAGCACATGGGGCTTTTCTGAGGCACAAAACCAAACATCTCTCATCTCCACATGGGCAGCTTTCTTACTGGCATGTATCAAGACTTCAGGTAGGAGAGTTCCGCATGGCCACTGAACAACCAGCACATTCCAAGGTCTCCATGGACCCAAACGCACATTATGACGCATCCTCAGGAGAGGCCATTTCAACTCAGCCCCCTGGGTCGCGTGTTCCAGAGGCAGCAGATCAAACATATCTTGTCGCTAATAGCCAATGGGAATGCGAGGCATGCTGTACAGGGATCGATCCTTCAAACCCTGCTCTCCAGTCCTTCCATATGGTATGTCCTGGAGCCATGCAACAGGACTCGAATGTCCCGCAGAAGGAAACCTTGTGGTTTGGGGCAACCTCCAAACTCAGCGTGGGCAAACTTCCTTGGCCTCATGAGGCACCCACTTCATGAAGGTGCCATCATGGACACATACTCCAGCCTCAGCCAACGTCTGATCCTCAGCCTGACTTCAGATGCAGGAGATTTTGATTCAGCCTCTGCAGAGTGGGCCTGCTCTGCCCTTGGCTCCAATCCTCACACTAGCTTGTGTTTTCAGACTTCCGTCCTCACACTCCTGGCCCACAAACCCTCCCTACTGGGAATTCTGGGGCCACAATGAAGCACTGTGCCTGCCTCCCAGGAGAAAAACCTTGTCTATGGCGCTGCCCAGAAACCCCAAATGAGGATCAAACTGCTTGGCCCTCGGCAACACCCCAATTGCATAGGCTACCTTAAACAGTGATGCTCTGTCGCAAATAGCCTGAGCCCAGACCTTCCAACAGACACCGACACAGCTGGCTGCACACCCAGCACATTGGACCCGCCACTGCCTTAGGCCACCATCCATTCCCAACCTGGGTTTTCAGTCATCGGAACCTAGACCTTATCTCCAATCCCTGCACAGGGGGGAACCTGATGCACAAGTCAGAACCCCTCCTTCCCCATGGCAAGAAACCTTGCTGCTGGCAGTGAGTCAAACCTTCAGTGTAGGAGAAAACGGCATGGCCCATGAGGCCACGCCCAAGCGTGAGGGCCGCCTTGGGCACAAACACACATTGTGACCCTCAGCGTGAGTACCTTATTCAAGTAACGCCTCTCAGTGACTGGACCAAGAGCCCGCATATGTGGCTTGCCATGCCCATAGGCCCCCAGGACTAACTAGATGGTGTGTATTCCAGTTGAGGGAACCCACTGCTGTGCTCTAGAGTCCCTCTCCTGGGGGGTCCCCTGTGGCAGAAAACAGTACTCTTCATTCCCACAGAATGAACACAAACACTTGGGAGCTTGGACAATCCCCCGAGAGGAAGGCTCTTCCTCGGCCTCTGAGACAACCCCTACCCTGACCGGACACTGTAAACGCAACACCCAGAGACAAAATCCTGAGTGACTGCCTCCCACTTGCCCTACTTTGATTTCCAGAGGATCTCCCCTCACGGACTAGAGATCAGACCTGCCATTACATTGGCCTCTAGCTGAGCCAAGTTTGCTTTTTCAGACATCTGTCCCCACAGCCCAGGCAAACACAGCCTCTAGGCTGGGTCCTCTGGAGCCATACCACAGGACCGTGCCTGCTCTCTCCTGGCAAACTGTGTCCATTCCTTTGGCCACACACCTCCAGAATATGAGAAACCTCAAGGCCTCCGAGGACATCCCATTACTGGGAGCCTCACTGGACTCACAGGGGCATTCGGACACAAGCTGAGCAGCTACATCCATGAATGCATGCACACAGATGTCAACAGAGATAGAAGGTTGAGCCGGACAGGCCTTTAGGCCGTAGTCTCAACTCTTGCTTTGGTTTCCAGGTGTCACTCCTCAGAGGCTTTGGTTCGAAGAACAGGGTATGGGGCTTTCCTGAGGCACGGAACAGAACTCCTCTCGTCTCCACATGGGAAGTTTCCTTGTTGGAGCCGTGTCAAACACCTCATGTTGGAGAATCCTGCAGAGTCCCTGAGCCACCTCCACATTCCAAGGTCTCCCAGGCCACCAAGCCACAGTAGGACTCATCTTCAGGAGAGACCATTTCAACTCTCCCCTCTGGGTAGCTCACCCAGGAGCCCGCAGATTGAGCCTGCCTTGTCCTGACTAAAGAGTGGCGTTCCCAGGCATCCATGCTTAGACACCTGCTCTCGAGTCTTTCCATATGGGGCCTCTTGGAACCATCCAATAGGACTCGACTGTCGTGCAGAAGGTAATTTTCAGTTTTGGAGCAGTTCACAAATCCCATCGTAGGCAAAACTTTCTGGCCTCATGAAGCCCCCACACCCTTCAGGAAGAGGCCATGCTGGACAAAAACTCTAGCCTGAGGCACGTCTCATAGTTGACATGACCTCAGTGCAGGAGATCTCGATTCAGCCTCTGCAGAGTGGGCCTGCCGTGCCCTCGGTCCCAAACCTCACGCTAGCTTGTGTTTTCAGACTTCCTTCCTCACACTCCTGGCAAACAAGCCCTCCGGACTAGGAACTCAGGAACCAAAACCCAGCCCAGTGTCTGCCCAACGGAAGAAAAACGTTTCCCTGTGGGGCTCTCCAGAAAACCCAGATGAGGATCAACCTGCTCGGGCCTCGACGGTACCCGAACTGGATAGGCTGCTCTGGGCACTCATGCTCTGCCTGACACAGCCTGAAGCCAGACGTCCAGACAGACAAGGAGACAGCTGGCCGCACACCCAGCACTTCGGACACGCCATGGTCTTATGCCGTCACCTCATCCTAACCTTGGTTTTCAGATATCTGAACCTAGACATTATATCAATTCTCCACACAGCTGGGTATAGCAAGCACAAAACAGAACTCCTCCTTCCCCATGGCTGTCAAGCTTGCTCTTGGCATGGAGTCACACCTTCAGGGTGGGAGAAACCTTCATGGCCCCTGATGCCACGCCCAAACTTGAGTGCTGCTTGGGCACAAATTCACACTGTGACCCTCCGCATGAGCCCCATGTCAAAGAAAGGCCTGTCAGGGCCTGGACTAAGAGCCCACATATGGGGCTTGCCAAGCCCCTATGCACCCAATCCTCACCACGGTTTGAATTTTCCAGTCGCCCCGCCCGTACCTAGAGCTCTGCTCTGGAATCCCTTTCTTGGAGAGACCCATGAGCCAGACAACACGACTCCACCCTTCCCACAAAATGACCCCAAACTCTTGGGAGCTGGGACAAATCCCCAGAGAGGGATACTCGTCCACAGTACCTGAGGCCACCGCTCCAATCCACGGCTATCACGGACACAACATCCAGGGACAAAAGCCTGAAGGAACGCCTCCCACTCGCCCTTGTTTCAGAGGCCCAGGAGCTCCCTCTCGGGCTGTACATCCGGCCTGCCATACCCTAGGTGCCACTCATAAGGTGAGTTTGTGTATTCAGACTTCTGTGCCCACAGCCTGGACCCACACAACATCCAGGCTAGGGCCTCTGGACCAAACAGCGAAAGATTGTGCCTGCCCTCTCCAAGGAAAATGTGCCCAATCCATTGAACACAACCCTACAGGTTAGGGAAAAGCTCCAAGGTCCCTGAGGCCATCAATAGTATAGGCCACCCTGGACTAAGAGGGGCTCTCTGACACCAGCGGAGCAACTATCTCCACTTAGACTCTCACACAGTGTCCCCAGAGACAGAAGGTTGAAATGGACAGGCCCCCAGGCCCTAATCTGAACCTTAGCTTTGGTTTCCATGTTTCCGTTCTCAGAGGACTGTTTTCGTATTCCAGCACATGGGGCTTTTCTGAGGCACCAAACCAAACATCTCTCATCTCCACATGGGCAGCTTTCTTACTGGGATGTATCAAACACTTCAGGTAGGAGAGTTCCGCAGGGCCACTGAACAACCAGCACATTCCAAGGTCTCCATGGACCCAAACGCACATTATGACGCATCCTCAGGAGAGGCCATTTCAACTCAGCCCCCTGGGTCGCGTGTTCCAGAGGCAGCAGATCAAACATATCTTGTCGCTAATAGCCAATGGGATTGCGAGGCATGCTGTACAGGGATCGATCCTTCAAACCCTGCTCTCCAGTCCTTCCATATGGTATGTCCTGGAGCCATGCAACAGGACTCGAATGTCCCGCAGAAGGAAACCTTGTGGTTTGGGGCAACCTCCAAACTCAGCGTGGGCAAACTTCCTTGGCCTCATGAGGCACCCACTTCATGAAGGTGCCATCATGGACACATACTCCAGCCTCAGCCAACGTCTGATCCTCAGCCTGACTTCAGATGCAGGAGATTTTGATTCAGCCTCTGCAGAGTGGGCCTGCTCTGCCCTTGGCTCCAATCCTCACACTAGCTTGTGTTTTCAGACTTCCGTCCTCACACTCCTGGCCCACAAACCCTCCCTACTGGGAATTCTGGGGCCACAATGAAGCACTGTGCCTGCCTCCCAGGAGAAAAACCTTGTCTATGGCGCTGCCCAGAAACCCCAAATGAGGATCAAACTGCTTGGCCCTCGGCAACACCCCAATTGCATAGGCTACCTTAAACAGTGATGCTCTGTCGCAAATAGCCTGAGCCCAGACCTTCCAACAGACACCGACACAGCTGGCTGCACACCCAGCACATTGGACCCGCCACTGCCTTAGGCCACCATCCGTTCCCAACCTGGGTTTTCAGTCATCGGAACCTAGACCTTATCTCCAATCCCTGCACAGGGGGGAACCTGATGCACAAGTCAGAACCCCTCCTTCCCCATGGCAAGAAACCTTGCTGCTGGCAGTGAGTCAAACCTTCAGTGTAGGAGAAAACGGCATGGCCCATGAGGCCACGCCCAAGCGTGAGGGCCGCCTTGGGCACAAACACACATTGTGACCCTCAGCGTGAGTACCTTATTCAAGTAACACCTCTCAGTGACTGGACCAAGAGCCCGCATATGTGGCTTGCCATGCCCATAGGCCCCCAGGACTAACTAGATGGTGTGTATTCCAGTTGAGGGAACCCACTGCTGTGCTCTAGAGTCCCTCTCCTGGGGGGTCCCCTGTGGCAGAAAACAGTACTCTTCATTCCCACAGAATGAACACAAACACTTGGGAGCTTGGACAATCCCCCGAGAGGAAGGCTCTTCCTCGGCCTCTGAGACAACCCCTACCCTGACCGGACACTGTAAACGCAACACCCAGAGACAAAATCCTGAGTGACTGCCTCCCACTTGCCCTACTTTGATTTCCAGAGGATCTCCCCTCACGGACTAGAGATCAGACCTGCCATTACACTGGCCTCTAGCTGAGCCAAGTTTGCTTTTTCAGACATCTGTCCCCACAGCCCAGGCAAACACAGCCTCTAGGCTGGGTCCTCTGGAGCCATACCACAGGACCGTGCCTGCTCTCTCCTGGCAAACTGTGTCCATTCCTTTGGCCACACACCTCCAGAATATGAGAAACCTCAAGGCCTCCGAGGACATCCCATTACTGGGAGCCTCACTGGACTCACAGGGGCATTCGGACACAAGCTGAGCAGCTACATCCATGAATGCATGCACACAGATGTCAACAGAGATAGAAGGTTGAGCCGGACAGGCCTTTAGGCCGTAGTCTCAACTCTTGCTTTGGTTTCCAGGTGTCACTCCTCAGAGGCTTTGGTTCGAAGAACAGGGTATGGGGCTTTCCTGAGGCACGGAACAGAACTCCTCTCGTCTCCACATGGGAAGTTTCCTTGTTGGAGCCGTGTCAAACACCTCATGTTGGAGAATCCTGCAGAGTCCCTGAGCCACCTCCACATTCCAAGGTCTCCCAGGCCACCAAGCCACAGTAGGACTCATCTTCAGGAGAGACCATTTCAACTCTCCCCTCTGGGTAGCTCACCCAGGAGCCCGCAGATTGAGCCTGCCTTGTCCTGACTAAAGAGTGGCGTTCCCAGGCATCCATGCTTAGACACCTGCTCTCGAGTCTTTCCATATGGGGCCTCTTGGAACCATCCAATAGGACTCGACTGTCGTGCAGAAGGTAATTTTCAGTTTTGGAGCAGTTCACAAATCCCATCGTAGGCAAAACTTTCTGGCCTCATGAAGCCCCCACACCCTTCAGGAAGAGGCCATGCTGGACAAAAACTCTAGCCTGAGGCACGTCTCATAGTTGACATGACCTCAGTGCAGGAGATCTCGATTCAGCCTCTGCAGAGTGGGCCTGCCGTGCCCTCGGTCCCAAACCTCACGCTAGCTTGTGTTTTCAGACTTCCTTCCTCACACTCCTGGCAAACAAGCCCTCCGGACTAGGAACTCCGGAACCAAAACCCAGCCCAGTGTCTGCCCAACGGAAGAAAAACGTTTCCCTGTGGGGCTCTCCAGAAAACCCAGATGAGGATCAACCTGCTCGGGCCTCGACGGTACCCGAACTGGATAGGCTGCTCTGGGCACTCATGCTCTGCCTGACACAGCCTGAAGCCAGACGTCCAGACAGACAAGGAGACAGCTGGCCGCACACCCAGCACTTCGGACACGCCATGGTCTTATGCCGTCACCTCATCCTAACCTTGGTTTTCAGATATCTGAACCTAGACATTATATCAATTCTCCACACAGCTGGGTATAGCAAGCACAAAGCAGAACTCCTCCTTCCCCATGGCTGTCAAGCTTGCTCTTGGCATGGAGTCACACCTTCAGGGTGGGAGAAACCTTCATGGCCCCTGATGCCACGCCCAAACTTGAGTGCTGCTTGGGCACAAATTCACACTGTGACCCTCCGCATGAGCCCCATGTCAAAGAAAGGCCTGTCAGGGCCTGGACCAAGAGCCCACATATGGGGCTTGCCAAGCCCCTATGCACCCAATCCTCACCACGGTTTGAATTTTCCAGTCGCCCCGCCCGTACCTAGAGCTCTGCTCTGGAATCCCTTTCTTGGAGAGACCCATGAGCCAGACAACACGACTCCACCCTTCCCACAAAATGACCCCAAACTCTTGGGAGCTGGGACAAATCCCCAGAGAGGGATACTCGTCCACAGTACCTGAGGCCACCGCTCCAATCCACGGCTATCACGGACACAACATCCAGGGACTAAAGCCTGAAGGAAAGCCTCCCACTCGCCCTTGTTTCAGAGGCCCAGGAGCTCCCTCTCGGGCTGTACATCCGGCCTGCCATACCCTAGGTGCCACTCATAAGGTGAGTTTGTGTATTCAGACTTCTGTGCCCACAGCCTGGACCCACACAACATCCAGGCTAGGGCCTCTGGACCAAACAGCGAAAGATTGTGCCTGCCCTCTCCAAGGAAAATGTGCCCAATCCATTGAACACAACCCTACAGGTTAGGGAAAAGCTCCAAGGTCCCTGAGGCCATCAATAGTATAGGCCACCCTGGACTAAGAGGGGCTCTCTGACACCAGCGGAGCAACTATCTCCACTTAGACTCTCACACAGTGTCCCCAGAGACAGAAGGTTGAAATGGACAGGCCCCCAGGCCCTAATCTGAACCTTAGCTTTGGTTTCCATGTTTCCGTTCTCAGAGGACTGTTTTCGTATTCCAGCACATGGGGCTTTTCTGAGGCACCAAACCAAACATCTCTCATCTCCACATGGGCAGCTTTCTTACTGGCATGTATCAAACACTTCAGGTAGGAGAGTTCCGCAGGGCCACTGAACAACCAGCACATTCCAAGGTCTCCATGGACCCAAACGCACATTATGACGCATCCTCAGGAGAGGCCATTTCAACTCAGCCCCCTGGGTCGCGTGTTCCAGAGGCAGCAGATCAAACATATCTTGTCGCTAATAGCCAATGGGAATGCGAGGCATGCTGTACAGGGATCGATCCTTCAAACCCTGCTCTCCAGTCCTTCCATATGGTATGTCCTGGAGCCATGCAACAGGACTCGAATGTCCCGCAGAAGGAAACCTTGTGGTTTGGGGCAACCTCCAAACTCAGCGTGGGCAAACTTCCTTGGCCTCATGAGGCACCCACTTCATGAAGGTGCCATCATGGACACATACTCCAGCCTCAGCCAACGTCTGATCCTCAGCCTGACTTCAGATGCAGGAGATTTTGATTCAGCCTCTGCAGAGTGGGCCTCCTCTGCCCTTGGCTCCAATCCTCACACTAGCTTGTGTTTTCAGACTTCCGTCCTCACACTCCTGGCCCACAAACCCTCCCTACTGGGAATTCTGGGGCCACAATGAAGCACTGTGCCTGCCTCCCAGGAGAAAAACCTTGTCTATGGCGCTGCCCAGAAACCCCAAATGAGGATCAAACTGCTTGGCCCTCGGCAACACCCCAATTGCATAGGCTACCTTAAACAGTGATGCTCTGTCGCAAATAGCCTGAGCCCAGACCTTCCAACAGACACCGACACAGCTGGCTGCACACCCAGCACATTGGACCCGCCACTGCCTTAGGCCACCATCCATTCCCAACCTGGGTTTTCAGTCATCGGAACCTAGACCTTATCTCCAATCCCTGCACAGGGGGGAACCTGATGCACAAGTCAGAACCCCTCCTTCCCCATGGCAAGAAACCTTGCTGCTGGCAGTGAGTCAAACCTTCAGTGTAGGAGAAAACGGCATGGCCCATGAGGCCACGCCCAAGCGTGAGGGCCGCCTTGGGCACAAACACACATTGTGACCCTCAGCGTGAGTACCTTATTCAAGTAACGCCTCTCAGTGACTGGACCAAGAGCCCGCATATGTGGCTTGCCATGCCCATAGGCCCCCAGGACTAACTAGATGGTGTGTATTCCAGTTGAGGGAACCCACTGCTGTGCTCTAGAGTCCCTCTCCTGGGGGGTCCCCTGTGGCAGAAAACAGTACTCTTCATTCCCACAGAATGAACACAAACACTTGGGAGCTTGGACAATCCCCCGAGAGGAAGGCTCTTCCTCGGCCTCTGAGACAACCCCTACCCTGACCGGACACTGTAAACGCAACACCCAGAGACAAAATCCTGAGTGACTGCCTCCCACTTGCCCTACTTTGATTTCCAGAGGATCTCCCCTCACGGACTAGAGATCAGACCTGCCATTACACTGGCCTCTAGCTGAGCCAAGTTTGCTTTTTCAGACATCTGTCCCCACAGCCCAGGCAAACACAGCCTCTAGGCTGGGTCCTCTGGAGCCATACCACAGGACCGTGCCTGCTCTCTCCTGGCAAACTGTGTCCATTCCTTTGGCCACACACCTCCAGAATATGAGAAACCTCAAGGCCTCCGAGGACATCCCATTACTGGGAGCCTCACTGGACTCACAGGGGCATTCGGACACAAGCTGAGCAGCTACATCCATGAATGCATGCACACAGATGTCAACAGAGATAGAAGGTTGAGCCGGACAGGCCTTTAGGCCGTAGTCTCAACTCTTGCTTTGGTTTCCAGGTGTCACTCCTCAGAGGCTTTGGTTCGAAGAACAGGGTATGGGGCTTTCCTGAGGCACGGAACAGAACTCCTCTCGTCTCCACATGGGAAGTTTCCTTGTTGGAGCCGTGTCAAACACCTCATGTTGGAGAATCCTGCAGAGTCCCTGAGCCACCTCCACATTCCAAGGTCTCCCAGGCCACCAAGCCACAGTAGGACTCATCTTCAGGAGAGACCATTTCAACTCTCCCCTCTGGGTAGCTCACCCAGGAGCCCGCAGATTGAGCCTGCCTTGTCCTGACTAAAGAGTGGCGTTCCCAGGCATCCATGCTTAGACACCTGCTCTCGAGTCTTTCCATATGGGGCCTCTTGGAACCATCCAATAGGACTCGACTGTCGTGCAGAAGGTAATTTTCAGTTTTGGAGCAGTTCACAAATCCCATCGTAGGCAAAACTTTCTGGCCTCATGAAGCCCCCACACCCTTCAGGAAGAGGCCATGCTGGACAAAAACTCTAGCCTGAGGCACGTCTCATAGTTGACATGACCTCAGTGCAGGAGATCTCGATTCAGCCTCTGCAGAGTGGGCCTGCCGTGCCCTCGGTCCCAAACCTCTCGCTAGCTTGTGTTTTCAGACTTCCTTCCTCACACTCCTGGCAAACAAGCCCTCCGGACTAGGAACTCCGGAACCAAAACCCAGCCCAGTGTCTGCCCAACGGAAGAAAAACGTTTCCCTGTGGGGCTCTCCAGAAAACCCAGATGAGGATCAACCTGCTCGGGCCTCGACGGTACCCGAACTGGATAGGCTGCTCTGGGCACTCATGCTCTGCCTGACACAGCCTGAAGCCAGACGTCCAGACAGACAAGGAGACAGCTGGCCGCACACCCAGCACTTCGGACACGCCATGGTCTTATGCCGTCACCTCATCCTAACCTTGGTTTTCAGATATCTGAACCTAGACATTATATCAATTCTCCACACAGCTGGGTATAGCAAGCACAAAGCAGAACTCCTCCTTCCCCATGGCTGTCAAGCTTGCTCTTGGCATGGAGTCACACCTTCAGGGTGGGAGAAACCTTCATGGCCCCTGATGCCACGCCCAAACTTGAGTGCTGCTTGGGCACAAATTCACACTGTGACCCTCCGCATGAGCCCCATGTCAAAGAAAGGCCTGTCAGGGCCTGGACCAAGAGCCCACATATGGGGCTTGCCAAGCCCCTATGCACCCAATCCTCACCACGGTTTGAATTTTCCAGTCGCCCCGCCCGTACCTAGAGCTCTGCTCTGGAATCCCTTTCTTGGAGAGACCCATGAGCCAGACAACACGACTCCACCCTTCCCACAAAATGACCCCAAACCCTTGGGAGCTGGGACAAATCCCCAGAGAGGGATACTCGTCCACAGTACCTGAGGCCACCGCTCCAATCCACGGCTATCACGGACACAACATCCAGGGACAAAAGCCTGAAGGAACGCCTCCCACTCGCCCTTGTTTCAGAGGCCCAGGAGCTCCCTCTCGGGCTGTACATCCGGCCTGCCATACCCTAGGTGCCACTCATAAGCTGAGTTTGTGTATTCAGACTTCTGTGCCCACAGCCTGGACCCACACAACATCCAGGCTAGGGCCTCTGGACCAAACAGCGAAAGATTGTGCCTGCCCTCTCCAAGGAAAATGTGCCCAATCCATTGAACACAACCCTACAGGTTAGGGAAAAGCTCCAAGGTCCCTGAGGCCATCAATAGTATAGGCCACCCTGGACTAAGAGGGGCTCTCTGACACCAGCGGAGCAACTATCTCCACTTAGACTCTCACACAGTGTCCCCAGAGACAGAAGTTTGAAATGGACAGGCCCCCAGGCCCTAATCTGAACCTTAGCTTTGGTTTCCATGTTTCCGTTCTCAGAGGACTGTTTTCGTATTCCAGCACATGGGGCTTTTCTGAGGCACCAAACCAAACATCTCTCATCTCCACATGGGCAGCTTTCTTACTGGCATGTATCAAGACTTCAGGTAGGAGAGTTCCGCACGGCCACTGAACAACCAGCACATTCCAAGGTCTCCATGGACCCAAACGCACATTATGACGCATCCTCAGGAGAGGCCATTTCAACTCAGCCCCCTGGGTCGCGTGTTCCAGAGGCAGCAGATCAAACATATCTTGTCGCTAATAGCCAATGGGAATGCGAGGCATGCTGTACAGGGATCGATCCTTCAAACCCTGCTCTCCAGTCCTTCCATATGGTATGTCCTGGAGCCATGCAACAGGACTCGAATGTCCCGCAGAAGGAAACCTTGTGGTTTGGGGCAACCTCCAAACTCAGCGTGGGCAAACTTCCTTGGCCTCATGAGGCACCCACTTCATGAAGGTGCCATCATGGACACATACTCCAGCCTCAGCCAACGTCTGATCCTCAGCCTGACTTCAGATGCAGGAGATTTTTATTCAGCCTCTGCAGAGTGGGCCTGCTCTGCCCTTGGCTCCAATCCTCACACTAGCTTGTGTTTTCAGACTTCCGTCCTCACACTCCTGGCCCACAAACCCTCCCTACTGGGAATTCTGGGGCCACAATGAAGCACTGTGCCTGCCTCCCAGGAGAAAAACCTTGTCTATGGCGCTGCCCAGAAACCCCAAATGAGGATCAAACTGCTTGGCCCTCGGCAACACCCCAATTGCATAGGCTACCTTAAACAGTGATGCTCTGTCGCAAATAGCCTGAGCCCAGACCTTCCAACAGACACCGACACAGCTGGCTGCACACCCAGCACATTGGACCCGCCACTGCCTTAGGCCACCATCCATTCCCAACCTGGGTTTTCAGTCATCGGAACCTAGACCTTATCTCCAATCCCTGCACAGGGGGGAACCTGATGCACAAGTCAGAACCCCTCCTTCCCCATGGCAAGAAACCTTGCTGCTGGCAGTGAGTCAAACCTTCAGTGTAGGAGAAAACGGCATGGCCCATGAGGCCACGCCCAAGCGTGAGGGCCGCCTTGGGCACAAACACACATTGTGACCCTCAGCGTGAGTACCTTATTCAAGTAACGCCTCTCAGTGACTGGACCAAGAGCCCGCATATGTGGCTTGCCATGCCCATAGGCCCCCAGGACTAACTAGATGGTGTGTATTCCAGTTGAGGGAACCCACTGCTGTGCTCTAGAGTCCCTCTCCTGGGGGGTCCCCTGTGGCAGAAAACAGTACTCTTCATTCCCACAGAATGAACACAAACACTTGGGAGCTTGGACAATCCCCCGAGAGGAAGGCTCTTCCTCGGCCTCTGAGACAACCCCTACCCTGACCGGACACTGTAAACGCAACACCCAGAGACAAAATCCTGAGTGACTGCCTCCCACTTGCCCTACTTTGATTTCCAGAGGATCTCCCCTCACGGACTAGAGATCAGACCTGCCATTACATTGGCCTCTAGCTGAGCCAAGTTTGCTTTTTCAGACATCTGTCCCCACAGCCCAGGCAAACACAGCCTCTAGGCTGGGTCCTCTGGAGCCATACCACAGGACCGTGCCTGCTCTCTCCTGGCAAACTGTGTCCATTCCTTTGGCCACACACCTCCAGAATATGAGAAACCTCAAGGCCTCCGAGGACATCCCATTACTGGGAGCCTCACTGGACTCACAGGGGCATTCGGACACAAGCTGAGCAGCTACATCCATGAATGCATGCACACAGATGTCAACAGAGATAGAAGGTTGAGCCGGACAGGCCTTTAGGCCGTAGTCTCAACTCTTGCTTTGGTTTCCAGGTGTCACTCCTCAGAGGCTTTGGTTCGAAGAACAGGGTATGGGGCTTTCCTGAGGCACGGAACAGAACTCCTCTCGTCTCCACATGGGAAGTTTCCTTGTTGGAGCCGTGTCAAACACCTCATGTTGGAGAATCCTGCAGAGTCCCTGAGCCACCTCCACATTCCAAGGTCTCCCAGGCCACCAAGCCACAGTAGGACTCATCTTCAGGAGAGACCATTTCAACTCTCCCCTCTGGGTAGCTCACCCAGGAGCCCGCAGATTGAGCCTGCCTTGTCCTGACTAAAGAGTGGCGTTCCCAGGCATCCATGCTTAGACACCTGCTCTCGAGTCTTTCCATATGGGGCCTCTTGGAACCATCCAATAGGACTCGACTGTCGTGCAGAAGGTAATTTTCAGTTTTGGAGCAGTTCACAAATCCCATCGTAGGCAAAACTTTCTGGCCTCATGAAGCCCCCACACCCTTCAGGAAGAGGCCATGCTGGACAAAAACTCTAGCCTGAGGCACGTCTCATAGTTGACATGACCTCAGTGCAGGAGATCTCGATTCAGCCTCTGCAGAGTGGGCCTGCCGTGCCCTCGGTCCCAAACCTCTCGCTAGCTTGTGTTTTCAGACTTCCTTCCTCACACTCCTGGCAAACAAGCCCTCCGGACTAGGAACTCCGGAACCAAAACCCAGCCCAGTGTCTGCCCAACGGAAGAAAAACGTTTCCCTGTGGGGCTCTCCAGAAAACCCAGATGAGGATCAACCTGCTCGGGCCTCGACGGTACCCGAACTGGATAGGCTGCTCTGGGCACTCATGCTCTGCCTGACACAGCCTGAAGCCAGACGTCCAGACAGACAAGGAGACAGCTGGCCGCACACCCAGCACTTCGGACACGCCATGGTCTTATGCCGTCACCTCATCCTAACCTTGGTTTTCAGATATCTGAACCTAGACATTATATCAATTCTCCACACAGCTGGGTATAGCAAGCACAAAACAGAACTCCTCCTTCCCCATGGCTGTCAAGCTTGCTCTTGGCATGGAGTCACACCTTCAGGGTGGGAGAAACCTTCATGGCCCCTGATGCCACGCCCAAACTTGAGTGCTGCTTGGGCACAAATTCACACTGTGACCCTCCGCATGAGCCCCATGTCAAAGAAAGGCCTGTCAGGGCCTGGACCAAGAGCCCACATATGGGGCTTGCCAAGCCCCTATGCACCCAATCCTCACCACGGTTTGAATTTTCCAGTCGCCCCGCCCGTACCTAGAGCTCTGCTCTGGAATCCCTTTCTTGGAGAGACCCATGAGCCAGACAACACGACTCCACCCTTCCCACAAAATGACCCCAAACTCTTGGGAGCTGGGACAAATCCCCAGAGAGGGATACTCGTCCACAGTACCTGAGGCCACCGCTCCAATCCACGGCTATCACGGAAACAACATCCAGGGACAAAAGCCTGAAGGAACGCCTCCCACTCGCCCTTGTTTCAGAGGCCCAGGAGCTCCCTCTCGGGCTGTACATCCGGCCTGCCATACCCTAGGTGCCACTCATAAGCTGAGTTTGTGTATTCAGACTTCTGTGCCCACAGCCTGGACCCACACAACATCCAGGCTAGGGCCTCTGGACCAAACAGCGAAAGATTGTGCCTGCCCTCTCCAAGGAAAATGTGCCCAATCCATTGAACACAACCCTACAGGTTAGGGAAAAGCTCCAAGGTCCCTGAGGCCATCAATAGTATAGGCCACCCTGGACTAAGAGGGGCTCTCTGACACCAGCGGAGCAACTATCTCCACTTAGACTCTCACACAGTGTCCCCAGAGACAGAAGTTTGAAATGGACAGGCCCCCAGGCCCTAATCTGAACCTTAGCTTTGGTTTCCAAGTTTCCGTTCTCAGAGGACTGTTTTCGTATTCCAGCACATGGGGCTTTTCTGAGGCACCAAACCAAACATCTCTCATCTCCACATGGGCAGCTTTCTTACTGGCATGTATCAAGACTTCAGGTAGGAGAGATCCGCAGGGCCACTGAACAACCAGCGCATTCCAAGGTCTCCATGGACCCAAACGCACATTATGACGCATCCTCAGGAGAGGCCATTTCAACTCAGCCCCCTGGGTCGCGTGTTCCAGAGGCAGCAGATCAAACATATCTTGTCGCTAATAGCCAATGGGAATGCGAGGCATGCTGTACAGGGATCGATCCTTCAAACCCTGCTCTCCAGTCCTTCCATATGGTATGTCCTGGAGCCATGCAACAGGACTCGAATGTCCCGCAGAAGGAAACCTTGTGGTTTGGGGCAACCTCCAAACTCAGCGTGGGCAAACTTCCTTGGCCTCATGAGGCACCCACTTCATGAAGGTGCCATCATGGACACATACTCCAGCCTCAGCCAACGTCTGATCCTCAGCCTGACTTCAGATGCAGGAGATTTTGATTCAGCCTCTGCAGAGTGGGCCTGCTCTGCCCTTGGCTCCAATCCTCACACTAGCTTGTGTTTTCAGACTTCCGTCCTCACACTCCTGGCCCACAAACCCTCCCTACTGGGAATTCTGGGGCCACAATGAAGCACTGTGCCTGCCTCCCAGGAGAAAAACCTTGTCTATGGCGCTGCCCAGAAACCCCAAATGAGGATCAAACTGCTTGGCCCTCGGCAACACCCCAATTGCATAGGCTACCTTAAACAGTGATGCTCTGTCGCAAATAGCCTGAGCCCAGACCTTCCAACAGACACCGACACAGCTGGCTGCACACCCAGCACATTGGACCCGCCACTGCCTTAGGCCACCATCCATTCCCAACCTGGGTTTTCAGTCATCGGAACCTAGACCTTATCTCCAATCCCTGCACAGGGGGGAACCTGATGCACAAGTCAGAACCCCTCCTTCCCCATGGCAAGAAACCTTGCTGCTGGCAGTGAGTCAAACCTTCAGTGTAGGAGAAAACGGCATGGCCCATGAGGCCACGCCCAAGCGTGAGGGCCGCCTTGGGCACAAACACACATTGTGACCCTCAGCGTGAGTACCTTATTCAAGTAACGCCTCTCAGTGACTGGACCAAGAGCCCGCATATGTGGCTTGCCATGCCCATAGGCCCCCAGGACTAACTAGATGGTGTGTATTCCAGTTGAGGGAACTCACTGCTGTGCTCTAGAGTCCCTCTCCTGGGGGGTCCCCTGTGGCAGAAAACAGTACTCTTCATTCCCACAGAATGAACACAAACACTTGGGAGCTTGGACAATCCCCCGAGAGGAAGGCTCTTCCTCGGCCTCTGAGACAACCCCTACCCTGACCGGACACTGTAAACGCAACACCCAGAGACAAAATCCTGAGTGACTGCCTCCCACTTGCCCTACTTTGATTTCCAGAGGATCTCCCCTCACGGACTAGAGATCAGACCTGCCATTACATTGGCCTCTAGCTGAGCCAAGTTTGCTTTTTCAGACATCTGTCCCCACAGCCCAGGCAAACACAGCCTCTAGGCTGGGTCCTCTGGAGCCATACCACAGGACCGTGCCTGCTCTCTCCTGGCAAACTGTGTCCATTCCTTTGGCCACACACCTCCAGAATATGAGAAACCTCAAGGCCTCCGAGGACATCCCATTACTGGGAGCCTCACTGGACTCACAGGGGCATTCGGACACAAGCTGAGCAGCTACATCCATGAATGCATGCACACAGATGTCAACAGAGATAGAAGGTTGAGCCGGACAGGCCTTTAGGCCGTAGTCTCAACTCTTGCTTTGGTTTCCAGGTGTCACTCCTCAGAGGCTTTGGTTCGAAGAACAGGGTATGGGGCTTTCCTGAGGCACGGAACAGAACTCCTCTCGTCTCCACATGGGAAGTTTCCTTGTTGGAGCCGTGTCAAACACCTCATGTTGGAGAATCCTGCAGAGTCCCTGAGCCACCTCCACATTCCAAGGTCTCCCAGGCCACCAAGCCACAGTAGGACTCATCTTCAGGAGAGACCATTTCAACTCTCCCCTCTGGGTAGCTCACCCAGGAGCCCGCAGATTGAGCCTGCCTTGTCCTGACTAAAGAGTGGCGTTCCCAGGCATCCATGCTTAGACACCTGCTCTCGAGTCTTTCCATATGGGGCCTCTTGGAACCATCCAATAGGACTCGACTGTCGTGCAGAAGGTAATTTTCAGTTTTGGAGCAGTTCACAAATCCAATCGTAGGCAAAACTTTCTGGCCTCATGAAGCCCCCACACCCTTCAGGAAGAGGCCATGCTGGACAAAAACTCTAGCCTGAGGCACGTCTCATAGTTGACATGACCTCAGTGCAGGAGATCTCGATTCAGCCTCTGCAGAGTGGGCCTGCCGTGCCCTCGGTCCCAAACCTCACGCTAGCTTGTGTTTTCAGACTTCCTTCCTCACACTCCTGGCAAACAAGCCCTCCGGACTAGGAACTCCGGAACCAAAACCCAGCCCAGTGTCTGCCCAACGGAAGAAAAACGTTTCCCTGTGGGGCTCTCCAGAAAACCCAGATGAGGATCAACCTGCTCGGGCCTCGACGGTACCCGAACTGGATAGGCTGCTCTGGGCACTCATGCTCTGCCTGACACAGCCTGAAGCCAGACGTCCAGACAGACAAGGAGACAGCTGGCCGCACACCCAGCACTTCGGACACGCCATGGTCTTATGCCGTCACCTCATCCTAACCTTGGTTTTCAGATATCTGAACCTAGACATTATATCAATTCTCCATACAGCTGGGTATAGCAAGCACAAAACAGAACTCCTCCTTCCCCATGGCTGTCAAGCTTGCTCTTGGCATGGAGTCACACCTTCAGGGTGGGAGAAACCTTCATGGCCCCTGATGCCACGCCCAAACTTGAGTGCTGCTTGGGCACAAATTCACACTGTGACCCTCAGCATGAGCCCCATGTCAAAGAAAGGCCTGTCAGGGCCTGGACCAAGAGCCCACATATGGGGCTTGCCAAGCCCCTATGCACCCAATCCTCACCACGGTTTGAATTTTCCAGTCGCCCCGCCTGTACCTAGAGCTCTGCTCTGGAATCCCTTTCTTGGAGAGACCCATGAGCCAGACAACACGACTCCACCCTTCCCACAAAATGACCCCAAACTCTTGGGAGCTGGGACAAATCCCCAGAGAGGGATACTCGTTCACAATACCTGAGGCCACCGCTCCAATCCACGGCTATCCCGGACACAACAACCAGAGACAAAAGCCTGAAGGAACGCCTCCCACTCGCCCTTGTTTCAGAGGCCCAGGAGCTCCCTCTCGGGCTGTACATCCGGCCTGCCATACCCTAGGCGCCACTCATAAGCTGAGTTTGTGTATTCAGACTTCTGTGCCCACAGCCTGGACCCACACAACATCCAGGCTAGGGCCTCTGGACCAAACAGCGAAAGATTGTGCCTGCCCTCTCCAAGGAAAGTGTGCCCAATCCATTGACCACAACCCTACAGGTTAGGGAAAAGCTCCAAGGTCCCTGAGGCCATCAATAGTATAGGCCACCCTGGACTAAGAGGGGCTCTCTGACACCAGCGGAGCAACTATCTCCACTTAGACTCTCAGACAGTGTCCCCAGAGACAGAAGGTTGAAATGGACAGGCCCCCAGGCCCTAATCTGAACCTTAGCTTTGGTTTCCATGTTTCCGTTCTCAGAGGACTGTTTTCGTAGACCAGCACATGGGGCTTTTCTGAGGCACCAAACCAAAACTCTCTCATCTCCACATGGGCAGCTTTCTTACTGGGATGTATCAAACACTTCAGGTAGGAGAGTTCCGCAGGGCCACTGAACAACCAGCACATTCCAAGGTCTCCATGGACCCAAGCGCACATTATGACGCATCCTCAGGAGAGGCCATTTCAACTCAGCCCCCTGGGTCTCGTGTTCCAGAGGCAGCAGATCAAACATATCTTGTCGCTAATAGCCAATGGGAATGCGAGGCATGCTGTACAGGGATCCATCCTTCGCACCCTGCTCTCCAGTCCTTCCAAATGGTATGTCCTGGAGCCATGCAACAGGACTCGAATGTCCCGCAGAAGGAAACCTTGTGGTTTGGGGCAACCTCCAATCTCAGCGTGGGAAAACTTCCTTGGCCTCATGAGGCCCCCACTTCATGAAGGTGCCATCATGGACACATACTCCAGCCTCAGCCAACGTCTGATCCTCAGCCTGACTTCAGATGCAGAAGATTTTGATTCAGCCTCTGCAGAGTGGGCCTGCTCTGCCCTTGGCTCCAATCCTCACACTAGCTTGTGTTTTCAGACTTCCGTCCTCACACTCCTGGCCCACAAACCCTTCCTACTGGGAATTCTGGGGCCACAATGAAGTACTGTGCCTGCCTCCCAGGAGAAAAACCTTGTCTATGGCGCTGCCCAGAAACCCCAAATGAGGATCAAACTGCTTGGCCCTCGGCAACACCCCAATTGCATAGGCTATCTTAAACAGTGATGCTCTGTCGCAAATAGCCTGAGCCCAGACCTTCCAACAGACACCGACACAGCTGGCTGCACACCCAGCACATTGGACCCGCCACTGCCTTAGGCCACCATCCATTCCCAACCTGGGTTTTCAGTCATCGGAACCTTGACCTTATCTCCAATCCCTTCACAGGGGGGAACATGATGCACAAGTCAGAACCCCTCCTTCCCCATGGCAAGAAACCTTGCTGCTGGCAGTGAGTCAAACCTTCAGTGTAGGAGAAAACGGCATGGCCCATGAGGCCACGCCCAAGCGTGAGGGCCGCCTTGGGCACAAACACACATTGTGACCCTCAGCGTGAGTAACTTATTCAAGTAACACCTCTCAGTGACTGGACCAAGAGCCCGCATATGTGGCTTGCCATGCCCATAGGCACCCAGGACTAACTAGATGGTGTTTATTCCAGTTGAGGGAACCCAATGCTGTGCTCTAGAGTCCCTCTCCTGGGGGGTCCCCTGTGGCAGAAAACAGTACTCTTCATTCCCACAGAATGAACACAAACACTTGGGAGCTTGGACAATCCCCCGAGAGGAAGGCTCTTCCTCGGCCTCTGAGACAACCCCTACCCTGACCGGACACTGTAATCGCAACACCCAGAGACAAAATCCTGAGTGACTGCCTCCCACTTGCCCTACTTTGATTTCCAGAGGATCTCCCCTCACGGACTAGAGATCAGGCCTGCCATTACATTGGCCCCTAGCTGAGCCAAGTTTGCTTTTTCAGACATCTGTCCCCACAGCCCTGGCAAACACAGCCTCTAGGCTGGGTCCTCTGGAGCCATACCACAGGACCGTGCCTGCTCTCTCCTGGGAAACTGTGTCCATTCCTTTGGCCACACACCTCCAGAATATGAGAAACCTCAAGGCCTCCGAGGACATCCCACTACTGGAGCCTCACTGGACTCACAGGGGCATTCGGACACAAGCTGAGCAGCTACATCCATGAATGCATGCACACAGATGTCAACAGAGATAGAACGTTGAGCCGGACAGGCCTTTAGGCCGTAGTCTCAACTCTTGCTTTGGTTTCCAGGTGTCACTCCTCAGAGGCTGTGGTTCGAAGAACAGGGTATGGGGCTTTCCTGAGGCACGGAACAGAACTCCTCTCGTCTCCACATGCGAAGTTTCCTTTTGGAGCCGTGTCAAACACCTCATTGGAGAATCCTGCAGAGTCCCTGAGCCACCTCCACATTCCAAGGTCTCCCAGGCCACCAGCCACAGTAGGACTCATCTTCAGGAGAGACCATTTCAACTCTCCCCTCTGGGTAGCTCACCCAGGAGCCCGCAGATTGAGCCTGCCTTGTCCTGACTAAAGAGTGGGAATATGAGGTGGCGTTCCCAGGCATCCATGCTTAGACACCTGCTCTTGAGTCTTTCCATATGGGGCCTCTTGGAACCATCCAATAGGACTCGACTGTCGTGCAGAAGGTAACCTTCAATTTTGGAGCAGTTCACAAATCCCATCGTAGGCCAAACTTTCTGGCCTCATGGAGCCCCCACACCCTTCAGGAAGAGGCCATGCTGGACAAGAACTCTAGCCTGAGGCACGTCTCATAGTTGACATGACCTCAGTGCAGGAGATCTCAATTCAGCCTCTGAAGAGTGGGCCTGCCGTGCCCTCGGTTCCAAACCTCACGCTAGCTTGTGTTTTCAGACTTCTTTCCTAACACTCCTGGCAAACAAGCCCTCCGGACTAGGAACTCCAGATCCAAAACTCAGCCCAGTGTCTGCCCAAGGGAAGAAAAACGTTTCCCTATGGGGCTCTCCAGAAAACCCAGATGAGGATCAACCTGCTCGGGCCTCGACGGGACCTGAACTGGATAGGCTGCTCTGGGCACTCATGCTCTGCCTGACACAGCCTGAAGCCAGACGTCCAGACAGACAAGGAGACAGCTGGCCGTACACCCAGCACTTCGGACACGCCATGGTCTTATGCCGTCACCTCATCCTTACCTTGGTTTTCAGATATCTGAACCTAGACATTATATCAATTCTCCATACAGCTGGGTATAGCAAGCACAAAACAGAACTCCTCCTTCCCCATGGCTGTCAAGCTTGCTCTTGGCATGGAGTCACACCTTCAGGGTGGGAGAAACCTTCATGGCCCCTGATGCCACGCCCAAACTTGAGTGCTGCTTGGGCACAAATTCACACTGTGACCCTCAGCATGAGCCCCATGTCAAAGAAAGGCCTGTCAGGGCCTGGACCAAGAGCCCACATATGGGGCTTGCCAATCCCCTATGCACCCAATCCTCACCACGGTTTGAATTTTCCAGTCGCCCCGCCCGTACCTGGAACTCTGCTCTGGAATCCCTTTCTTGGAGAGACCGATGAGCCAGACAACACGACTCCACCCTTCCCACAAAATGACCCCAAACTCTTGGGAGCGGGACAAATCCCCAGAGAGGGATACTCGTCCACAGTACCTGAGGCCACCGCTCCAATCCACGGCTATCCCGGACACAACATCCAGAGACAAAAGCCTGAAGGAACGCCTCCCACTCGCCCTTGTTTCAGAGGCCCAGGAGCTCCCTCTCGGGCTGTACATCCGGCCTGCCATACCCTAGGCGCCACTCATAAGCTGAGTTTGTGTATTCAGACTTCTGTGCCCACAGCCTGGACCCACACAACATCCAGGCTAGGGCCTCTGGACCAAACAGCGAAAGATTGTGCCTGCCCTCTCCAAGGAAAGTGTGCCCAATCCATTGACCACAACCCTACAGGTTAGGGAAAAGCTCCAAGGTCTCTGAGGCCATCAATAGTATAGGCCACCCTGGACTAAGAGGGGCTCTCTGACACCAGCGGAGCAACTATCTCCACTTAGACTCTCAGACAGTGTCCCCAGAGACCGAAGGTTGAAATGGACAGGCCCCCAGGCCCTAATCTGAACCTTAGCTTTGGTTTCCATGTTTCCGTTCTCAGAGGACTGTTTTCGTAGACCAGCACATGGGGCTTTTCTGAGGCACCAAACCAAACCTCTCTCATCTCCACATGGGCAGCTTTCTTACTGGGATGTATCAAACACTTCAGGTAGGAGAGTTCCGCAGGGCCACTGAACAACCAGCACATTCCAAGGTCTCCATGGACCCAAGCGCACATTATGACGCATCCTCAGGAGAGGCCATTTCAACTCAGCCCCCTGGGTCGCGTGTTCCAGAGGCAGCAGATCAAACATATCTTGTCGCTAATAGCCAATGGGAATGCGAGGCATGCTGTACAGGGATCCATCCTTCGAACCCTGCTCTCCAGTCCTTCCAAATGGTATGTCCTGGAGCCATGCAACAGGACTCGAATGTCCCGCAGAAGGAAACCTTGTGGTTTGGGGCAACCTCCAAACTCAGCGTGGGAAAACTTCCTTGGCCTCATGAGGCCCCCACTTCATGAAGGTGCCATCATGGACACATACTCCAGCCTCAGCCAACGTCTGATCCTCAGCCTGACTTCAGATGCAGAAGATTTTGATTCAGCCTCTGCAGAGTGGGCCTGCTCTGCCCTTGGCTCCAATCCTCACACTAGCTTGTGTTTTCAGACTTCCGTCCTCACACTCCTGGCCCACAAACCCTCCCTACTGGGAATTCTGGGGCCACAATGAAGCACTGTGCCTGCCTCCCAGGAGAAAAACCTTGTCTATGGCGCTGCCCAGAAACCCCAAATGAGGATCAAACTGCTTGGCCCTCGGCAACACCCCAATTGCATAGGCTACCTTAAACAGTGATGCTCTGTCGCAAATAGCCTGAGCCCAGACCTTCCAACAGACACCGACACAGCTGGCTGCACACCCAGCACATTGGACCCGCCACTGCCTTAGGCCACCATCCATTCCCAACCTGGGTTTTCAGTCATCGGAACCTTGACCTTATCTCCAATCCCTTCACAGGGGGGAACATGATGCACAAGTCAGAACCCCTCCTTCCCCATGGCAAGAAACCTTGCTGCTGGCAGTGAGTCAAACCTTCAGTGTAGGAGAAAACGGCATGGCCCATGAGGCCACGCCCAAGCGTGAGGGCCGCCTTGGGCACAAACACACATTTTGACCCTCAGCGTGAGTAACTTATTCAAGTAACACCTCTCAGTGACTGGACCAAGAGCCCACATATGTGGCTTGCCATGCCCATAGGCACCCTGGACTAACTAGATGGTGTTTATTCCAGTTGAGGGAACCCAATGCTGTGCTCTAGAGTCCCTCTCCTGGGGGGTCCCCTGTGGCAGAAAACAGTACTCTTCATTCCCACAGAATGAACACAAACACTTGGGAGCTTGGACAATCCCCCGAGAGGAAGGCTCTTCCTCGGCCTCTGAGACAACCCCTACCCTGACCGGACACTGTAATCGCAACACCCAGAGACAAAATCCTGAGTGACTGCCTCCCACTTGCCCTACTTTGATTTCCAGAGGATCTCCCCTCACGGACTAGAGATCAGGCCTGCCATTACATTGGCCCCTAGCTGAGCCAAGTTTGCTTTTTCAGACATCTGTCCCCACAGCCCTGGCAAACACAGCCTCTAGGCTGGGTCCTCTGGAGCCATACCACAGGACCGTGCCTGCTCTCTCCTGGGAAACTGTGTCCATTCCTTTGGCCACACAGCTCCAGAATATGAGAAACCTCAAGGCCTCCGAGGACATCCCACTACTGGAGCCTCACTGGACTCACAGGGGCATTCGGACACAAGCTGAGCAGCTACATCCATGAATGCATGCACACAGATGTCAACAGAGATAGAACGTTGAGCCGGACTGGCCTTTAGGCCGTAGACTCAACTCTTGCTTTGGTTTCCAGGTGTCACTCCTCAGAGGCTGTGGTTCGAAGAACAGGGTATGGGGCTTTCCTGAGGCACGGAACAGAACTCCTCTCGTCTCCACATGGGAAGTTTCCTTGTTGGAGCCGTGTCAAACACCTCATTGGAGAATCCTGCAGAGTCCCTGAGCCACCTCCACTTTCCAAGGTCTCCCAGGCCACCAGCCACAGTAGGACTCATCTTCAGGAGAGACCATTTCAACTCTCCCCTCTGGGTAGCTCACCCAGGAGCCCGCAGATTGAGCCTGCCTTGTCCTGACTAAAGAGTGGGAATGTGAGGTGGCGTTCCCAGGCATCCATGCTTAGACACCTGCTCTCGAGTCTTTCCATATGGGGCCTCTTGGAACCATCCAATAGGACTCGACTGTCGTGCAGAAGGTAACCTTCAGTTTTGGAGTAGTTCACAAATCCCATCGTAGCCAAAACTTTCTGGCCTCATGAAGCGCCCACACACTTCAGGAAGAGTCCATGCTAAACAAGAACTCTAGCCTGAGGCACGTCTCATAGTTGACATGACCTCAGTGCAGGAGATCTCGATTCAGCCTCTGCAGAGTGGGCCTGCCGTGCCCTCGGTCCCAAACCTCACGCTAGCTTGTGTTTTCAGACTTCCTTCCTCACACTCCTGGCAAACAAGCCCTCCGGACTAGGATCTCCAGAACCAAAACTCAGCCCAGTGTCTGCCCAACGGAAGAAAAACGTTTCCCTGTGGGGCTCTCCAGAAAACCCAGATGAGGATCAACCTGCTCTGGCCTCGAAGGTACCCGAACTGGATAGGCTGCTCTGGGCACTCATGCTCTGCCTGACACAGCCTGAAGCCAGACGTCCAGACAGACAAGGAGACAGCTGGCCGTACACCCAGCACTTCGGACACGCCATGGTCTTATGCCGTCACCTCATCCTAACTTTGGTTTTCAGATATCTGAACCTAGACATTATATCAATTCTCCACACACCTGGGTATAGCAAGCACAAAACAGAACTCCTCCTTCCCCATGGCTGTCAAGCTTGCTCTTGGCATGGAGTCACACCTTCAGGGTGGGAGAAACCTTCATGGCCCCTGATGCCACGCCCAAACTTGAGTGCTGCTTGGGCACAAATTCACACTGTGACCCTCAGCATCAGCCCCATGTCAAAGAAAGGCCTGTCAGGGCCTGGACCAAGAGCCCACATATGGGGCTTGCCAAGCCCCTATGCACCCAATCCTCACCACGGTTTGAATTTTCCAGTCGCCCCGCCCGTACCTGGAGCTCTGCTCTGGAATCCCTTTCTTGGAGAGACCCATGAGCCAGACAACACGACTCCACCCTTCCCACAAAATGACCCCAAACTCTTGGGAGCTGGGACAAATCCCCAGAGATGGATACTCGTCCACAGTACCTGAGGCCACCGCTCCAATCCACGGCTATCCCGGACACAACATCCAGAGACAAAAGCCTGAAGGAACGCCTCCCACTCGCCCTTGTTTCAGAGGCCCAGGAGCTCCCTCTCGGGCTGTACATCCGGCCTGCCATACCCTAGGCGCCACTCATAAGCTGAGTTTGTGTATTCAGACTTCTGTGCCCACAGCCTGGACCCACACAACATCCAGGCTAGGGCCTCTGGACCAAACAGGGAAAGATTGTGCCTGCCCTCTCCAAGGAAAGTGTGCCCAATCCATTGACCACAACCCTACAGGTTAGGGAAAAGCTCCAAGGTCCCTGAGGCCATCAATAGTATAGGCCACCCTGGACTAAGAGGGGCTCTCTGACAGCAGCGGAGCAACTATCTCCACTTAGACTCTCACACAGTGTCCCCAGAGACAGAAGGTTGAAATGGACAGGCCCCCAGGCCCTAATCTGAACCTTAGCTTTGGTTTCCATGTTTCCGTTCTCAGAGGACTGTTTTCGTAGTCCAGCACATGGGGCTTTTCTGAGGCACCAAACCAAACCTCTCTCATCTCCACATGGGCAGCTTTCTTACTGGGATGTATCAAACACTTCCGGTGGGAGAGTTCCGCAGGGCCACTGAACAACCAGCACATTCCAAGGTCTCCATGGACCCAAACGCACATTATGACGCATCCTCAGGAGAGGCCATTTCAACTCAGCCCCCTGGGTCGCGTGTTCCAGAGGCAGCAGATCAAACATATCTTGTCGCTAATAGCCAATGGGAATGCGAGGCATGCTGTACAGGGATCCATCCTTCGAACCCTGCTCTCCAGTCCTTCCATATGGTATGTCCTGGAGCCATGCAACAGGACTCGAATGTCCCGCAGAAGGAAACCTTGTGGTTTGGGGCAACCTCCAAACTCAGCGTGGGAAAACTTCCTTGGCCTCATGAGGCCCCCACTTCATGAAGGTGCCATCATGGACACATACTCCAGCCTCAGCCAACGTCTGATCCTCAGCCTGACTTCAGATGCAGGAGATTTTGTTTCAGCCTCTGCAGAGTGGGCCTGCTCTGCCCTTGGCTCCAAACCTCACACTAGCTTGTGTTTTCAGACTTCCGTCCTCACACTCCTGGCCCACAAACCCTCCCTACTGGGAATTCTGGGGCCACAATGAAGCACTGTGCCTGCCTCCCAGGAGAAAAACCTTGTCTATGGCGCTGCCCAGAAACCCCAAATGAGGATCAAACTGCTTGGCCCTCGGCAACACCCCAATTGCATAGGCTACCTTAAACAGTGATGCTCTGTCGCAAATAGCCTGAGCCCAGACCTTCCAACAGACACCGACACAGCTGGCTGCACACCCAGCACATTGGACCCGCCACTGCCTTAGGCCACCATCCATTCCCAACCTGGGTTTTCAGTCATCGGAACCTAGACCTTATCTCCAATCCCTGCACAAGGGGGAACCTGATGCACAAGTCAGAACCCCTCCTTCCCCATGGCAAGAGACCTTGCTGCTGGCCGTGAGTCAAACCTTCAGTGTAGGAGAAAACGGCAAACCTGCCGGGCCTCATGAAGCCCCCCATATCCTTCAGGGAGAGGCCATCATGGTCAAAAACTCTAGCTTGAAGCACGTCTCATAGTAGACATGACCGCAATGCAGGAGATCTTGATTCAGCCTCTGCAGAGTGGCCTGCCGTGCCCCCGGTCCCAAACCTCACGCTAGCTTGTGTTTTCAGACTTCCTTCCTCACACTCCTGGCAAACAATCCCTCCAGAGTAGGAATTGCAGAACCACAAGCCTGCCCAGTTACTGCCCACCGGTAGAAAACGTTTCCTTGTGGGGCTTTCCATAAAACCCAGATGAGGATAAGCCTGCTCTTGCCTAGACGGCACTCAGATTTGATAGGCTGCTCTGGGCACTAATGCTCTGCCTTTCACAGCCTGATGCCAGACGTCCAGACAGGCAAGGAGACAGCTGGCCACACACCTAGCACTTCTGACACGCCATGGTCTTATGCCGTTATCTCTTCCTAACCTTGGTTTTCCGATATCTAAACCCAGATATTATATCAATTCCCCACACAGTTGGGCATCTGAAGCACAAATCAGAACTCCTTCTTCCCCATGGCTGTAAGGCTTGCTCTTGGCATGGAGTCACACCTTCAGGGTGGGAGAAACCTTCATTTCCCCTGAAACCACGCCCAAACTTGAGTGCTGCCTTGGGCAGAAATTCACTCTGTGACCCTCAGCATGAGGCCAATATCAAAGAAAGGCCTGTTAGGGCCTTGACCAAGAGCCCTCATATGGGGCGTGCCAAGCCCCTATACACCCAATCCTCACCAGTGTTTGAGTTTTCCAGTCTCCCCCCTGTTCCTGGGGCTCTGCTCTGGAATCACTTTCTTGGAGAGACACATGAGCCAGACAACAGGACTCCACCCTTCCCACAAAATGACCCCAAACTCCTGTTAGCTGGGACAAATCCCCAGAGAGGTTACTCGTCCACAGTCACTGAGGCCACCCCCTACAATCCATGGCTATCCTGGATGCATCCAGAGACAAAAGCCTGAAGGAATCTCGCCCTTGATTCACAAGCCAAGGAGCTCACTCTTTATCTGTACATCCGGCCTGCCATACCCTTGGCGCCACTCATAAGCTCAGTTTTTGTTTTCAGAATTATGTGCCCACAGCCTGGACCCACACACCCTCCAGGCTAGGGCATCTGGAGCCACAGTGAAAGATTGTGCCTGCCATCTCCAAGGAAAGTGTGCCCAATCCATTGACCACAACCCTACAGGTTAGGGAAAAGTTCCAAGGCCCCTGAGGCCATCCTGATAGTGTAGGCTGCCCTGGACTAAAAGGGGCACTCTGACACCAGCTCTGCCATTATCACCACTTAGACTTTCAGACAGTGTCCCCAGAGACAGAAGATTGAAATGGACAGGCCCTTAGGACCTAATATGAACCTTAGCTTTAGTTTTCATGTGTCTGTCCTCAGAGGACTGGTTTCTTATACCAGCATATTAGGTTTTTCTGAGGCTCCAAACCAAACCTCTCTCGTCTCCACATGGAGTGCTTTCTTACTGGATCTGTATCAAACCCTTCTGGTCGGAGAATTCCGCAGGGCCACAGTACAACCATCACATTCCAAGGTCTCCATGGACAGAAACCCACATTATGACGCATCCTCAGGAGAGGCCATTTCAACTCAGCCCACTGGTTAGCTTGCCCCAGAGCCAGCAGAACAAAAATATCTTGTCGTTACTGGCCAAAGGGAATGCGAGGCATGTTGTTCAGGGATCCATCCTTTGAACCCTCCTCTTCAGTCCTTCCGTATGGTATGTACTGGAGCCATTCATCAGGACTCGACTGTCTCGCAGAAGGAAACCTTGTGGTTTGTGGCAACCTCCAAACTCAGTGTGGGAAAACTTCGTTGGCCTCATGAGGCACCTGCTTCATGAAGGTGCCATCAAGGGCACAATCCAACCTCAGCCAATGTCTGATCCTCAGCCTGACTTCAGATGCATGAGATATCCTTTCAGCCTTTGCAGAGTGGGCCTGCTCCCCACCTAACCCTATGTTTTGTTTTCAGACTCTACCCTAGCACTCCTGGCCCAAAATCCCTCATGATTGGGAATTCTGGTTCCAGAACGAAGCACTCTGCCTGCCCCCCAAAGAAAAACATTGTCTATGGCATTGCTCAGAAACCCCAAATGAAAATCAACCTGCTCAGCCCTCGGCAACACCCCAATTGCATAGGCTACCCTAAACACTATGCTCTGTCTTACATAGCCTGAGCCCAGACCTTGTGAGAGACATTGAGACAGTTGGCTTCACACCCAGCACATCGATCCTGCCATGGGTTAGGCCATTTCATCCCTTCCCATTGACCTGGGTGTCTTCCTGGAGGTATATTCTGAAGCTGTGTCAGACTATGCATTTTTTCTGGAGCTTCCTATTGAATTGGGGTGGTATTAGGGGCCTTGCAATTTTCTCTTAATCTGGTGGGTTGGGAAACTGAGACAGGCTGACATTCCTTGGGAGAGCTGGCCCAGTGCTGTTGTGTGTTCCTGGAGGCCCCATCCTGGAGGGCATATGGGTCAGGACTCTGGGTCCAAAGTCTTCAGACACAAACTCGGGTAAGAGTTAAGCTCGAGGTGATGGCAGACCCAATCTGCAGACCCTGAGCGAAGCATCTCCAGATATGAAATTCGGACGGCTGTGAGGCAGGAGCACAGTCTTTTCTGTCTGACTTGTTTGTCTATGATGGCCACGAAATGGAGGGGTGGCCTCATGGGTCCATGTGAGATTCTACCTCTCTGGGAATTCTGCTCGGCACCCAAGAGTTTGGTGTATTTCTGGGGGATGGGAGGAGCGCAGTTTTATGAGTCAGGGATCCCGTCCAAACAGCCATTCCAGAGATGGGTCCTGGGTTCTGGAGCCTGGATCACCGCAACAAGGCTTAGGATTTGGGCCTAGGGTCCTGCCCTATGTTTTCCTGGTACAGCTCCCGAGTGTTCTTGTTGGAAATGGGTCTCATTCTGAGGGTCACAATGCCTGTTTTTGCCCAGATGCCCATGCTGAGTGGGTGTGACCTCATGGGCTATGCACTTGGCTCCCACTCTGAGGGTTGGACTGCCATCTCAACATTCAGTTTTCCTGCCATGGGGAAGGAGGTGTACTTTTTTATGCTTCAGGTTCCCCCATGGGCAGGAATTTGAGCTAAGTTCTGGGACAGGTGCCTGAATACCCAGTTCACTTTGAGATGAGGTCCTCGGGCCAAGGCAGGACCCACCTGCAGAAAATGAGGCCTGCTTTCTGGGTGGCTGTCAGGAGCTCGGGCTCGAGCTGTGTCAGACAGAACATTCATGGAGAGTTCGGCCTATGATATTGGGGTGCTTTTGAGAGCTGTGCAACTGGATCCTCATGGGGGATTTTTGCACAGACCCTTTCTTCACTTCTTCTAACTGGTGAGCAGGCAGATTGCTGCATTACAGCTCCAGAATATCCAAGTTGGAGGGTTTGCAGGCGAGGAGTGTGAGGACAGAAGTATGAAAACATAAGCTACGGTTACGCTCAGTGCCGAGCACATGTCTATTCCAATGTACAGCAGTTGTTTCGAGATCTTCAGCACCTGGGCGAGGGGAAGATGTCTGCTCACGCTGGAGTTTGTATCCATGATGGCCAACAAATGGTGGGGAGGCCTCAAGAATTCTTGGAGGTTTTTCCAAGCTGGAGCTTGTGAGCTGCTCCAAACATCAAGGTGTCCTACTAAGGGACAGCAGAAGTCTTCTTACAGGGCTCCAGGGACCCCATTTGGAAGATTCGATAGCAGTGCTCTCTGATTGGAGGCCTGGGAAGCCAATCTCTTGTTACCATTGCAGCTGAGGAACAGGGTAAGCTTGAACCAATGACACTGATTCCAAGTTCCAAGTGATTTGCGTTGATGGAAGTTCTCAGTCTAACAGGTTCCAATGCTGCTTGATGTCCAGGGAGACCTTAGAATGTGGTGGCGGCTCTCTGACCATTGAGGATTCTCTATCCTTAGGATTAGACCCAGTACCCAGGAGCCAGGTTTCCTTCTTGGGACAGGAGGTGTGCTCTTGTATGGCTTACGGACCACAGGTTGGACCATATGCTTGAATTTCCAGAACAGCCCTCTAGGGAGAGAGACCTCAAAACATAAGCTAGGGTTCTGATGAGGTTTTAGGGCCATGGAAGTTTCAATCTTCGGACTAAGTGCCATTGTCCTGCATGTCATCCTGGAGGTAGGTGCTGAGGCTGTGTCAGGCTGTGCACTTTTTCCAGAGTGGCCTATGATATTGGGGTGCAGTCAGGGGCCTTGCAGTTTTCTCCTAATCTGGACATTTTGGGAAACTGAGATGGGCAGGGTTTCCTCAGGAGAGCAGGGCCAGTGATGTCATGTGTTTCTCGAGGCCCCATCCTCGAGGTCATGTGTGTCAGGACTTTGGGACCAAAGACTTTAGACACAACCTCGGATAAGAGATAGGAGTGAGGTGTTGGCAGTCCGAATCTGAAGACCCTGAGGGAAGCTCCTCGGGATTTGAAATTCAGGTGGCTGGGAGGGAGGAGCACAGGCTTTTCTGTCTGGATTTTGTGTCTAGGATGGCCACTAAATGGAGGGGTGACCTCATGTGTCCATGGGATATTCTTCCACTCTGGTGATTCTGCTTGGCACCCAAGAGTTTGATTTCTTTCTGGGGAAGAGGAAAAGACTGTATTCCATCTCTGGGATCCTGTCCAAACAGGGATTCCAGAGATGGTTTCTGGGTCCAGACACTGGGAAAACTTAACCAAAGCTTCGATTTGGGTTCCTGGTCCAGATCCCAAGGGGGATCTTTGGAAAGGGGTCTCATTCTGAGGGTCACAATGCCTGTTTGTGCCCAGCTGCCCATCCTGTGTAGGCGTGGTCTCATGGACCATGCACCTGGTTCCCACTCAGGGTTGTACAGCCATCTCAACATTCAGTTTTCTGGCCATGGGGAAGGAGGAGCACTCTTTTGTGCTTCCGAGTCCCCTATGGGCAGGAATTTGAGCTAAGTCTGGGACAGGTACCTGAATATCCAGGTTGCTTCAAGATGATGGCCTCGGGCCAAGGTTGGACCCACCTGGAGGATATGGGGCCCACTATCTGGGTGGCTGACAGGAGGTCGGGGATCAGGCGGTGTCAGACAGACAATTTATGCAGAGGTCGGTCTATTATATTGGGGTGCCATTGAGGGCCGTGCAGGAGGATCCTCATGTGGGTTTCTGCGAAGACCCATAGGGCACTTCTTCTTTGTGGTGGGCAGGCAGAAAGCTGCACTGTGGCTTCAGAATTCCCAATATGGAGAGCTTGTAGGCGAGGAGTGTGAAGACAGAAGTCTGAAAACACAAGCCAGGGATAAGCTCAGTGCCGACCACAGGACCATTCCATTGTGCAGTGGATGTTTTGAGATTTCCAGCACCTGAGTATGGGCGAGGGTCAGGGGCAGCAAGTCTGGAACTGTAAATCACGTAACTCAAAGGTGGTAGCACAGGTAATTGTATCTGGATTTAATTTCCAGAATGGCCTTTATTGCAGGTGTTGTCTCAAGGGTCCATGGGAGATTTCTCCTCTCAAGGATCCTGGCGGTTCTCAATAGTTTGTTGGATTTCTCCGGGAAGGGATGAGTACTGTTTTCCAGCTTAGGCGTGCCCCAAAACAGGCATTCCAGAGATGAGCTCTGGGTCTAAGTGCTTGGAAAATCCCACCAAGGGTTAATATTTAGGCCTAGGGCCATACCAGGCATGCAATGCGGGATCCTGGAGGTGCAACTGAGAGCGTTTGTTTGAAAGTATGGTCAAGCTGAGGGTCCCAATGCCTGCTTGTGCCCCGGAGGCCATCAGGATTGGGCGATGTCTACTCAGCCATGCAGCCAGTTCCCATTCCTAGGGTTGGACACCCATCCAAAAGCCAGGATTCCTGCCATGGCGAAGGATGAATTCTCTATTGTGCTTCAGGTCCCCCCATTGGTAGGGATTCCAGCTAAGATCTAGGGGACAGATGCCTGAATACCAAGGATGGGTAGTAATGACAGCCCTGGGCCATGGCCGGTCTCACATGGTTAATGTGGGCCCCACCCTCTGGGTTGCTGACACGAGGTAGGGGCTCAGGCGCTGTCAGACACAGCACTAGTGGCTAGGGCAAACTATAAATAGGGGTTCCCTCCTGGGCTGAGTATATTGATCTTCATGTGCAGTTTATGGGCAGACTCACCAGGTCCTTCTATCTATGAAGAAGGCAGAATGTTGCGTTGTGGCTCCAGAATTCCCTATCAAGAGATATGGCAGACCAGTAGGGTGAGGATGAAATTGTAGTCTGAAGCTAGGCTTAAATTCATTGCAAAGCGAAAGGCAGTTCCAGTGTGCAGCAGCTGATTCCAATATCAGCGCCTGAATATGGGCGGATGTCAGATGTTTGCTCAGGCTGGAGTTTGTGTCTACGATGACCAACAAATGGAGAGGTGGCGTCAAGAGGCCATGGAGGATTTCCCACCCTGGGGCTCAGGGGCCATAATTTGTATCATAAGTTGGTATTCCAGAAGAGGCCTCTGAGGACAGGTGCCTGAAAAGTTAATCCCTCTTCCAATGAGGTCCTAGGGCCATGTCAGGTTCAATTATCTGACTCAGGACCATTGATTTGGGTGTCTGCCTGGATGGAGGTGATCAGGGTGTTTCAGACTGTGCATTTGCATCCAGAGCAGCCTCCAATATTGGGATGTGCTCAGGAGCCTTCCGGGTTTCTCCTAATCAGGAGGGTTTGGGCAACTGTGATGGGCCCAGTTTCCTTGGGGATGGCAAGCACAGTCTTCTGGTGTGACTCTAGGGGCCCCATCCTGGAGGACATGTGAGCTATGGTTTTTAGAGAGAGATCTGCAAACACAAACTCGGGATAAGGTTAATGGAGAGGTGTTCACAGTCCCAATCCAAAGATCTGGAGGGCAGCACGTCAGGAACTGTAAATCAGGTGACTCGAAGCCAGTAGCACAGTCTCTTGTATCTGGATAGCATATCCACGCTGGCCTCGGAATACAGGTGTGGACTCATGGGACCATGGGAGATTCTTCTTCTCAAGGATCCTGGGGGATCCCATTAGTTTGGTGGCTTTCTCAGGGAAGTGAAGAGTGCTGTTTTCCATCTTAGGGGTGCCTCAAAACAGGGATTCCAGTGACGGGCTCTGGGTATGTGCACATGGAACATCCCACGATGTGTTAGGATTTGGGCTTAAGGGCATATCAGGCCTGCAATGCAGGATCCTGGAGGTGCAACTAAGAGCATTTTTTTGAAGGCTTGATCAAGCTGAGGGTTACAATGGCTACTTGTGCCCAGGGCAGCCCTCATGAGTGGGCATTGTCTCCTTGGCCATGCAGCTGGCTCCCACTTTGAGGTTTGGACACTCATATCAACAGCCAGGATTCCTACCATGGGGAAGGAGGAGTTCTCTATTGTGCTTTAGGTTACCCCATTGGTAGGGATTACATAAAAGGTCTGGGGACAGGTGCCTGAATACCAAGGATGGGTAGAGATGATGGACTTGGGCCCTGGCCAATCTCACATGCTGGATATGGGCTCATATCTCTGGGTGCCTGAAACTAGGTCTTGGCTCAGGCTCTGTCAGACACAGTACTAGTACTAGTACTAGTACTAGTACTAGTGCCCAGGACAGCCTATAAATCAAGGTTCCATCGAGTGCCAAGTAGATTGAACCTCATGTGGAGTTTCTGGCAAGATTCACCAGGCCCTATTTCTTTCTAGTGGGAATGGAGAATGTTGCCTTGTGGCTCCAAATTCCCTCTCTAGAGGGCTTGCAGACCAGGAGGCTGAGGATGGAATTCTAAACCGAAGCTATGGATAAATTCAGTGTCAAGTGAAACGCAGTTCTAGTGTGCAGTGGTGGAAAAGAAAATGCAGAATCTAAATAACGGCAGATTTCAGATGTTTTCTCATGCTGGAGTTTTTGTCTATGATGACTGACAAATGGAGGGGTTGTGTCAAGGGCCATGGAGGATTTCTCCTGCTGGTGCTTCTGAGATGCTCCAAACAGAGGGTTCCCTTCTACTGGTCAGTGGCAGTCTGGTTTGTTTGCTCCAGGGTCCCACATGTGGAAAGAATAAGTAGAAGAGCACTCCCACATGGATGCCTGGAAAGCACACCTCCACTGACCATATCAGGTGAGGAACATGGCAGGTTCATTCTGGTGGCTCTGGGGCGAATTACCAAGGACTTGAAGTGACATGGAATCTCATGAAGATGGATCACAATGCTGTTTTTTTGTTACCAGAGAGATCTTAGAATGTGCTGGGGGCTAAGTGGCTGTGCATAATTCATATACCCCGACCCTTGACACAAGTTGAAGAGCACGAATTCCATCTGGGGACAGGAGATATTCTATTGTGGGGTTCAGGGACCAATCTTCTGACTCAGGACCATTGACTTGGGTGTCTTCCTGGATGGAGGTGATCAGGGTGTTGCACACTGTGCATTTGTGTCCAGAGTGGCCTCCAATATTGGACTGGGCTCAGGGGACTTGCAGGTCTCTCCTAATCTGGAGGGTTTGGGCAACTGTGATGGACACAGTTTCATTGGGGATAGCAGGATCTTTCCTGTGGTGTGGCTACAGAGACCCATCATAGAGGGCATGTGAGCCATGGTTTTGGGAAAGAAGTCTGCAAACACAAACTTGGGGTAGGGTTAATGGCGAGGTGATCACAGGCCCAATGCATAGGTCTGTAGGGCAGCTCGTCTGGAACTGTAAACCAGGTGATTCGAAGGTGGTAGCACAGTCTCTTGTATCTGGATTGTGTGTCCAGGATGGCCTCGGAATGAAGGTGTGGTCTTATGGAGCCCTGGGAGATTTTTTCTCTCTACGCATCCTGGCAGCTCCTAATAGTTTTCTCAGGGGAGGGAAGATTGCTGTTTTCCATCATAGGGGTGCTTCAAAACAGAGATTCCAGAGACGGGCTCTGGTTATGTTAGCATGGAAAATCCCACGAAGTGTTAGGATTTTGTCCTAAGGGTATACCAGGCCTGCGATGCGGGACCCTGCAGAAACAACTGAGAGCATTTGTTTGAATGCATGCTAAGGTTGAGGGACACAATGCCTGCTTTGGCCCAGGCGGCCCTTATGATTGGGCGTTGTCTCATTGGCCATGCACCTGGTTCTAATTCTGAGGGTTGGGCACCCATAGCAACAGCCAGGCTTCCTGCCATGGGGAAGGAGGAGTTCTCAATTGTGCTTCAGGTTCCCCCACTGGTAGGGATTCCAGCAAAGATCTGGGATAGTTGCCGGAATACCAAGGATGGGTAGAGATGACTGGGCCATGGCCAGTCCCACATGCTGGATAAGGGCCCCACACTCTGGGTGGCTGGCACGAGGTTGGGGCTCAGGCTCTCTCAGACACAGTGCTAGTGGCCAGCGCAAAGTATAAATCGGGGTTCCCTCGAGGGCCAAGTAGATTGATCTTCATGGGGAGTTTCTGGGCAGACTCACCAGGCCCTTCTTCTTTCTATGGGGAGGGCAGAATGTTGCGTTTTGTCTCCCTAATTCCCTCTCAAGAGGACTTGCAGTCCAGTAGGGTGAGGATGGAATTGTAAACACAAACTATGCAAGAATACAGTGTCAAGTGAAAGGTATTTCCAGTGTGCGTGACTGATTCGAATATCCAGCACCTGAGTAAGAGCAGATGTCAGATGTTTGCTCATGCTGGAATTTGTGTCTATGATGACTAACAAATGGAGGGTTGGCATCAAGAGAATGTGGAGGACTTCCCAGGCTGGGGCTTGTGAGATGCTCCAAACAACCAAGGTTTCCTTCAACCTGACAGGAGCAGTCTTATTTGTTTGCTCTAGGGTTCCCTATGTGGAATTTTTGTGTAGCAGAGAACTACCTCTTGGATGCCTAGAAAGCACACGTCCATTGACCTTTGTACCTGAGGAACATGGCAGATTCGTTTCATGGCTCTTGGGCAAAGTACCAACACCTTGAGTTGGCATCAAGTCTCAGGAAGTTGGGTCACAATGCTGGTTTGTTACCAGGGAGATCATAGAAGGTGCTGGGGCTAATGGGTCATGCAGGATCCATCTACCCTGAAAGTTGGACATAGATCCAAGAGCACATTTTCCTTCTGGAGACAGGAGATGTTCTGTTGTGGGAATCAGGGACCACATGTTGTGTCATAACTTGGTATTCCAGAACAGGACTCTGAGAACAGATGTCTGAAGACCCAATCTAGGGTTCCAGTGAAGTCCTAGGGGCATGTCAGGTTCAATCATCTGACTCAGAACCATTGACTTGGCTTTCTGCCTCGATGGAGGTGCTCAGGGTGTTTCAGACTGCACGTTTGCATCCAGAGCAACCGCCAATATTGGGGTGGGTTCAGGGGCCTGGCAGGTTTCTCCTAATCTGGAGGGTTTGGACAACCTGATGGGCACAGTTTTCTTGGGGATGGCAGGAACTTTCCTGTGATGTGGCTTGAGGGACCACATCTTGGTGGGCATGTAAGCCATGGTATTGGGAGAGAAGTCGGCAAACACAAACTGGGGTTAAGGTTAGTGTCGAGATGATCATAGGCCCAATGCATAGACATGGAGGTCAGCTCGTCAGGAAATGTAAATAGGATGACTCGAAGTCGGTAGCAAAGACTTTTCTCTCTGGATTGTGTGGACAGGATGGCCTCGGAATGCAGGTTTGTTTTCATGGGTCCATGGGAGATTTTTTCTCTCTAAGGATCCTGGCGGCTCCCAATAGTATGGTGCCTTTCTCAGGGAAGGGAAGAGTGCTGTTTTCCATCTTAAGGGTGCCCCAAACAGGGATTCTGAGACAGACTCTGGGTCTGGGCACCTGGAAAATCCCACCAAGGGTTAGGATTTGGGCCTAGGGGCATACCAGGCCTGCAATGCTGGTACTGGAGGAGCAACTGAGAGTGTTTGTTTGAAAACATGCTCAGGCTGAGGATCACCATGCCTGCCTGTGCCCATGTCGGCCCTCAGGAGTGGGCATGGTCTCCTTGGCCATGCAGCTGGCTCCCACGCTGTTGGACAACCATCCCAACAGCCAATATACCTGCCATGGGGAAGGAGGTGTTCTCTATTGTGTTTCAGGTTCGCCATTGGCAGGAATTCCAGCAAAGTTTGGGGGACAGATGACTGGATACCAAGGATGGGTACAGATGATGGCCCAGGGCCATGGCCGATCTTCATGCTAAATATGGGCCCTCACCTCTGGGTGGCTGACACGAGGTCGGGGCTTAGACTCTGTCAGACACAGCACTAGTGGTCAGGGAAATCTATTAATCAGGGTTGCCTCGTGGTCTGAGTAGATTGATCCTCATGTGCAGTTTCTGGGCAGACTCAACAGGTCCTTCTTCTTTCTATGTGGAAGGCAGAATACTGCGTTGTGGCTCCAGAATTCCCTATCAAGAGATATTGTGGAGCAGTGTGGTGAGGATAGAATAGTAATACAAAGCTATGGTTAAGTTCAGTGAAAAGCAAAAGGCAGTTCCAGTGTGCAGCTGCCGTTTCGAATATCCAGCACCTGAGTAAGGGTGGATGTCAGATGTTTGCTCACACTGGAGTTTGTGTCTGTGATTACCCACAAATGGAAGGGTGGCGTCAAGAGGCCATGGAGGATTTCCCATGCTGGGGCTTGTGAGATGCTCCAAATAGCAAAGTTTCTTTCTACCGGACAGGAGAAGTCTGGTTTGTTTTCTCTGGTTTCTCCATGTGGAAAGTTTTGTAGCAGAGAACCCCACAGGGATGCCTGGAAATCACCCCTCCATTGACCATTGCAGCTGAGGAACATGGCAGGTGCATTCTGGTGGCTCTGGGGCAATATATCGAGACCTTGAGTTGACATGGAGTCTCATGAAGATGGGGCACAATGATGGTTTGTTACCAGGAATATCATAGAATGTGCTGGTTGCTAAGGGGCCATTCAGGATCCAAATACCCTTAGGGTATGACACAATTCCAGGAGCATGGCTTCCTTTTTGGGGAGGACATATTCTGTTCTGTGGCTCAGGGACTATATATTTTATCATAAGTTGATATTCCAGAGCAGGCCTCTGACGACAGATACCTGTAAACCTAATCTAGTGTGCCAATGAAGTCCTCGGGGCATGTCAGGTTCAATCTTCTGACTCAGGAGCATTGACTTGGGTGTCTGCCTGTATGGAGGTGATCAGGGTGTCTCAGACTGTGCATTTGTGCCCAGAGCGGCCTCCATTATTTGGCTTCGCTCAGGTGCCTTGCAGGTTTCTCCTAATCTAAAGGTATCGGGCAAAAGTGATGGGCACAGTTTCCTTGAGGATCTCATGCACAGTCTTGTGGTGTGGCTTCAGATGCCAGAACCTGGCGGTCATGTGAGCCATGGTTTTAGGAAGGAAGTCTGCAAACACAAACTCAGTTTAGGTTAATGGCAAGGTGATTGCAGGCCCAATGCATAGACCTGGAAGGCAGCTCGTCAGGAACTGTAAATCCGATGACTCAAAGGTGATAGCACATGATATGTATCTGGATTGTATGTCCAGGATGGCCTCGGAATGCAGGTGTGTTCTCATGGGTCTATGGCAGATTTTTCCACTCAAGGATCCTGGTGGCTACCATGAGTTTGGTGACTATCTCGGGGAAGGGAAGAGTGCTGTTTTCCATCTTAAGGGTCCCCCAAAATAGGGATTCCAGAGATGGGCTCTGTGTCTGGGCCCCTGTAAAATCCCACCAGGGTTAGGATTTGGGCCTAGGTGTGTACTAGGCCTGCAATTCGGGGTCCCAGAGATGCAATTGAGAGCGTTTGGTTGAAAGCATGCTCAGGCTGAGGTCACAATGCCTGCTTGTGCCCGGGGAAGCCATCATGAGTGCACATGGTCTCCTTGGCCATGGAGCTGCCTTCCACTTTGAGGGTTGAGCAACTATCCCAACTGTCAGAATACCTTCCATGGGGAAGGAGGAGTTCTCTATTGTGCTTCAGGTTCCCCCAATGGCAAGGATTTCAGCAAAGGTGTGGGTACAGATGCCTGAATACCAAGAATAGAAGAGAAGACAGACTTGGGCCATAGCTGGTCTCACATGCTGGATATGGGCCCTGATCTCTCAGTGGCTGACACTAGGTCCTGGCTCCGGCTATGTCAGACACAGCACTAGTGCCCAGGGCAGCCTATGAATCAGGGTTCCGTCTAGCACCGAGAAGATTGACCATCAGATGGAGTTTCTGGGCAGACTCTCCAGGCCCTTTTTCTTTCTATGGGGAAGGCAGAATATTGTGTTGTAGCTCCAGAATTCCCTCACAATAGGGCTTGTGGACCAGTAGACTGAGGATGGAATTGTAAACCCAAGCTATGGCTTAATTCAGTCAAACTAAAGGCAATTCCAGTGTGCAGCAATCGAATTGAAATCCATCACCTGAGTAAGGGCGGATGTCAGATGTTTGCTCATGCTGGAGTTTGTGTCTATGATGACTGACAAATGGAGTGGTGGCTTCAAGAGGAAATGGAGAATTTCCCACGCTGGGGCTTGTGAGATGCTCCAAACAGAAGGTTTCCTTCTACCGGACAGGGGCATTCTGTTTTTTTGTCTCAAGGGTCCCAGCCAATTGCAAAGTTTGTGTAGCAGAGCACCCCCGTATGGTTGCCTGGAAACCACACCTCCACTGACCATTGCAGCTTAGGAACATGGCAAGTTCATTCTGGTGGCTCTGGGGCGAAGTACTAAGGGCTTATTTTTACATGGAATGTCATGAACATGGGTAACAATGCTGTTTTGTTACCTGGGAATTCTTAGCCTGTCATCTGTACACATCCTTGGTATTAAGGCAACTTTCCACAGACCTTTCCTGTAACCCTGCCAATGGGGGAACCTGAAGCACAATAGAGAACTCCTCTTTCCATTGCAGGAAGCCTGGCTGTTGCAATGGGTGTCCAACCCTCAAAGTGGGATCCAGCTATATGGCCAATGAGACTACGCCCTCTCCTGAGGGCCCCCCTGGGCACAAAGAGGCATGATGACCCTCAGCCTGAGCATGCTTTCAAACAAGCCCTCTCTGTTACACCATTAGGATCCTGCATTGCAGGCCTGGAATGCCCCTAGGCCCAAATCCTAACACTTGGTGGGATATCCGGGCACCCAGACCCAGAGCCCGTCTCTGGAATCCCTGTTTTGGCATAAGCCTAAGTTGGAAAACAGCATTCTTCCCTGTTTTGGAGCACCCCTAAGATGGAAAAGAGCACTCTTTTCTTCTCTGAAAAACCACCAATCTATGGAGATCCACCAGGATCCTTAGAGAGGAAAAGTCTCCCATTGAACCATGAGACCACGTTTACATTCAGAGCCCATCCTGGACACACAATCCAGATAGAAAAGCCTGTGCTACCAGCTTTCAGTCACCCTAATTACAGTTCCTGACGTGATGCCTTCTAGGTCTATGCATTGGACCTGCGATCACCTTGCCACTATCCCTGACCCAAATTTGTGTTTGCAGACTTCCCTCCCAAAACCATGGCTCTCATATCCTCAAGGAGGTGGTCTCTGAAGCCTTACCCCAGGACTGGGCCTGCCATCCCCAAGGAAACTGTGCCCATCACAGTTCCCCAAAGCCTCCAAGTTAGGAGAAACCTGCAAGGCCCCTGAGCCCACCCCAATAGTGGAAGTGGCTCTGGATGCAAATGCACAGTCTGAAACACCCTGATCACCTACATCCAGTCAGACAACCATATCAATGGTCCTTAGTAAGAAAATTGAACCTGATGGGCACCAAGGACATCATTGGATCTCTAGATTAGGTTGCAAGCATCAATCCTCAGAGGCCTGTTCTTGAATACCAAGTCAGGATACAACATATGTACCCTGAGCCACAAAACAGAACATCTCCTCTCCCAAGATGGAAACTGTGCACATCGACCTGTGCCAAACCCTCAGCGTGGACCATAGCCACCAATACATTCTAAGAACTCCCTTGTAACAAACCAGTTTTGGGACACATCTGTAAGAGATTCCAAGTCAACTCAAGGCCTTGGTACTTGGCACCAGAACCACCAAAACGAACCTGTCATGTTCCTCAGCTGCAATGGTCATTGGATGTGTGCTTTCCAGTCATCCATGCGGGAGGGCTCTGCTACGCAAACTTCCACTTGAGGGACCCTGGAGGAAAAAAAAACAGACTCCTCCTGTCCATTAGAAGGAAACCTTGTTGTTTGGAGCATCTCACAATCTTAAGCGTGGGTAATCCTCCATTGCCTCCTGAAGCCACCCCTCCATTAGTCGTCATCCTAGACACAAACTCAAGTGTGAGCAAATATCTGACATCTGCCCTTACTCAGGTGCTGGATATCTCGTATAAGCTGCTGCCCATTGAAACTGACTTCCGCTTGGCACTCAATTTAAGCATAGCTGGTGTTTACAATTGCATTCTCACCCTATTTGTCCCCAAACCCTCTTGATAGGGAATTCTGGATCCATAAGGCAGCATTCTGCCTGCCCCACAGAAAGAAGTGCTTCGTGAGTCTGGCCAGAAACCCTACATGAGGATCAATTTACTCGGCCCTGGAGAGAACCCCAATATATAGACTTCTCTGGCCACTAGTGCTGTGTCTGACACAGCCTGAGCCCAGACCTCGTGTCAGCCACCCAGAGAGCGGGGCCCATATCCAGCATGTGAGAACGGCCATGGCCCAAATCTGTCATCTCTATGCATCCTTGGTATTCAGGCATCTGTCCCCAGACCTTTGCTGTAATCCCTGCCTATGGGGGAACATGAAGCACAATAGATATTTCCTCCTTCCCCATGGCTGGAAACCTGGCCATTGGAATGTGTGTCCATCCCTCAGTGTGGGAGCCAGAAAATGGACAATGGGACCACGCCCACTCCTGAGGGCCACCCTGGGCACAAACAGGCATTGTAATGCTCAGCCTGAGCATGCTTCCAAACAAGCCCTCTCAGTTGCACCACCAAGATCCTGCATTGCAGGCCTGGTCTGCCCATAAGCCCAAATCCCAACCCTTGGTGGCATTTTCCATGCGCCTAGACCCAGAGCCCATCTCTGGAATCCCTGTTTTGGGGCACACCTAAGATCGAAAATAGCAGTCTTCCCATCTCAAAAAGTCATCAAAATATTGGGAGCCGCCAGTATCCTTAGAGGAAAAATCTCCCATGGACCCATGAGGCCACAGCTACATTCTGAGGTCACCCTAGACACACAATCCTGAATATAAAAGCCTGTGCTTCCACCTTCGGGTCATTCCAGTTACTGTTCCTGACGAGTAGCCTTCCAGGTCTACACATTGCCCTGCGATAACCTAGCCACTAAACCTAACCCGAGTTTGTGTTTGCAGACTTCCCTCCCAGAACCATGGCTCACATGCCCTCCAGGGTGGAGTCTCTGGAGCCACACCACAGGACTGTGCTTGCCATCCCCATGGAAATTGTGCATGTCAGTTAACCAAACCCTCCAGAGTTGGTTGAAACATTCAAGACCCCTGTGGCCACCCCAATATTGGAGGTTACTCTGGACATAAGTGCGCAGTCTGAAACTCCCTGATCACCTACATCCTGGCAGACACCCAAGTCAACTTTCCTAAGTCTGAAGATTGAACCTCTCATGCCCCTGGGACTCATTGGAACCCTAGATTAGGTTGTCGGGCATCTGTCTTCAGAGGCCTGTTCTTGAATAGGAACTTATGATATGGCATGTGGTCCCTGAGCCACAAAACACTACATCTCCTGTCCCCAGAAGGTAACCGTGCTCTTCGACCTGTGTTAAACCCTCAGGGTAGGAGAATCTTGCAGGCACCTTAGCCACCAACACATTCTAAGATCTACCTGGTAAAAAAAAAACCAGCATTGTAACCCATCTTCAAGAGATTCCATGTCAACTCAAGACCTTGGTGCTTCGCCCCAGAAGCACCGTAAAGAACCTGCATGTTCCTCAGCTGCATTGGTCAATGGAGGTGTGCTTTCCAGGCATCCATGTGGAAGGGCTCTGCTACCCATACTTTTCACATGGGGGGCCCTGCAGAAAACATACCAGACTCTAACTGTCCAGTAGAAAAAACAACCTTGCTGTTTGGAGCATCTCACATGCATCAGCCTCTTGATGCCACTCCTCCATTCGGTCATCAGAGACACAAACTCCAGTGTGCGTAAACATCTGAAATCCACCTTTACTCAGGTGCTGGATATTTCATTTGTTGGCCACGATAGATACAAACTCTATCATGAGCAGACATCTGACCCTCGCCTGTACTCAGATGCTGGAGATCTCGAAAAAACCACTGCACATTGGAACGGCCATGTTCTCGGCACTGAGATTAAGCATAGATTGTGTTTTCTGCCTTCTGTTCTCACACTCCTCGCCTTCAAGTCCCCCATATTGGGAATTTGGGAGCCACAATGCCTTCTGCCTGTCCACCAGAAAAAAGAGGTGCCCTATGGGTCTGCGTGAAACTCCATATAAGGTTCCACCAGCACAACCCTCTATAGCACCACAATATCATAGGCCACCTTGTGAACTAATGCTCTGTCTGACACAGCTCGAGCCCCGACCTCCTGGTAGCCACCTAGATAGCGGGACCCATATCTGGCAGGTGTGACCTGCCTTGACCTGAGTCCTTCATCTCAAACCAACCTGGTTATTCACGTACCAGTCCCAGAACATAGCTCAAATTACTGTGCATGGGGGAATCTGAAGCACAAAAGAGTACTCCTCCTTCCTCATAGAAGGAAAATTAAATGTTGATATGGTGGTCCAACCCTCATATTGGGATCCAGGTGCATGGAACAAGAGCCAATGCCCACTCAGGATGGGCATCTGGGCAAAAACAGGCATTGTGACCCTTACCCTGAGACCCATTTCCAACAAGTCTCCATGGGAGCTGAACACATGAGGACACCCCACCATTCCAAGGCCATCCTAGACACAATCCAGACAGAAAAGCCTTTGCTCCTGCCTCCCAGCCACACGAATTTCAAATCCTGAGGAGCTGCCCTCAGCGTCTGCAGATCGGGGCTGCCATCACCTCCCTCCTAATTGATACACAATTTTGTGTCTGAAGACTTTTGTCCCAGAGCCCTTAACCACATTCCCTGCAGGATGGGGCTGACAGAACCACACTACATCACTGGGCCTGATCTCTGGATGAAATTCTGCCGTCTCAGTTGCACAAACCCTCCAGATTAGGAAAAGCCTGCAAGGCCCCTGAGCCCACCCCAATTTCATAGGCCACTCTGGAAAAAATGCACAGTCTGACACAGCCTGAGCATCTACCTCCAGGAAGACTCACAGGTCAAAGTCCCTAAGTCCGAAGGTTGAGGATGACATGCCCCTACAACCTCATAAGAACCCTAGCCTAGATATTCAGGCCTCTGTGCCCAGAGGCCTGGTCTTGAAATCCAACATATGATCCGACATGTGGTCCCTGAGCCATACAAGAGAACCCCTCCTGTCCCGAGAAGGGAACCTGGCTCCTGGGAACTGGGTCTAACCCTCAGGTAGGAGAATCCTGCATGTCTACAGACATACAACCACATTCTTTTTTTTTATATAGATTTTATTTATTTATTTGACAGAGAGAGATCACAAGTAGGCATAGAGGAAGGCAGAGAGAGAGAGAGGAAGAAGCAGGCTCCCTGCTAAGCAGAGAGCCTGATGCGGGACTCAATCCCAGGACCCTAAGATCATGACCTGAGCCGAAGGCAGCAGCTTAGCCCATTGAGCCACCCAGGCACCCTCACCACCACATTCTAAGGTCTCCCTGGACACCAAGCAGCATTGTGACTCATTAGACTGAGAACATCCGTCAACTTAGATCACTTGGAAATTTGAACAAAAACCAGCAGATCAAGCCTGCAATGTTCCTCAGCTGCAATGGTCATGCAAGGAAGACTTCCCAGGCCCCCATTCAGAGACCTCTGCTGTCGAATCTTTCTATATGGGGGACCCTGGAGCCTTGTAAGCGGACTTCCCCTGTCCCACAGTAGGACACCTTGCTGTTTGGAGCAGCTCACAAGGTCCTGCTTGGGAAAATCTCCAAGAATTCTTGAGGCCACCCCACAATTCGTTGACCATCATGGATGCAAACGCAGCGTGAGCAGACATCTGACCCTCGCCCATACTCAGGTGCTGGAAATCTCGAAACAACCACTGCACAATGGAATGGTCCTGTGGTCGGCACTGAGCTTATCCGTGGCTTGTGTTTTCAGACTTCTGTCTTCACACTCCTCGCCTACAAGCCCTTCATATTGGGAATTCTGAAGCCACAGTGCAGCTTTCTGCCTGCCCACCACAAAGAAGTGCCCTATGGGTCTTCGTAGAAACCCACATGAGGATCCTCCTGCACGGCCCTCAATGGCACCCCAATATAATAGACCAACCTCTGCATAAATTGTCTATCTGACACCGCCTGATCCCCGACCTCCTGTCAGCCACCCAGATAGTGGGCCCCATATCCTCCAGGTGCGTCCAACCTTGGCCCGAGGCCATCATCTTGAAGCAACCTGGATATTCAGGTACCTGTCCCAGACTTAGCTCAAATTCCTGCCCATAGGGGACTCGGAAGCACAAAAGAGTGCTCCTCCTTCCCCATGGCCAGAAAACTGAATGTTGAGATGGCTGTACAACCCTGAGTGGGAACCAGGTGCATGGTCCATGAGACCATGCCTACACAGGACGGGCAGCTGGGCACAAATAGGCATTGTGACCCTCAGAATGAGACCCCTTTCCAAAGATCCCCCTTGGGATCTGGACCAGGAACCCAAATCGAAGCTTTGGTTAAGTTTTCCCAGTGTCTGGACCCAGAACCCATCTCTGGAATCCCTGTTTGGACAGGATCCCAGAGATGGAATACAGTCTTTTCCTCTTCCCCAAAAAGAAATCAAACTCTTGGGTGCCAAGCAGAATCACCAGAGTGGAAGAATATCCCACGGACACATGAGGTCACCCCTCCATTTAGTGGCCATCCTAGACACACAATCCAGACAGAAAAGCCTGTGCTCCTCCCTCCCAGCCACCTGAATTTCAAATCCCGAGGAGCTTCCCTCAGGGTCTTCATATTCGGACTGCCATCACCTCACTCCTATCTCTTATCCGAGGTTGTGTCTAAAGTCTTTGGTCCCAAAGTCCTGACACACATGACCTCCAGGATGGGGCCTCGAGAAACACATGACATCACTGGCCCTGCTCTCCTGAGGAAACCCTGCCCATCTCAGTTTCCCAAAATGTCCAGATTAGGAGAAAACTGCAAGGCCCCTGACTGCACCCCAATATCATAGGCCACTCTGGAAAAAGTGCACAGCCTGACACAGCCTCAGCACCTACCTCCAGGATGACATGCAGGCCAATGGCACTTAGTCCGAAGATTGAAACTTCCATGGCCCTAAAACCTCATCAGAACCCTAGCTTATGTTTTGAGGTCTCTCTTCCTAGAGGTCTGTTCTGGAAATTCAAGCATATGGTCCAACCTGTGGTCCGTGAGCCATACAAGAGCACACATCCTGTCCCAAGAAGGAAACCTGGCTCCTGGGTACTGGGTCTAATCCTAAGGATAGAGAATCCTCAATGGTCAGAGAGCCGCCACCACATTCTAAGGTCTCCCTGGACACCAAGCAGCATTGGGACCTGTTAGACTGAAAACTTCCATCAACGCAAATCACTTGGAACTTGGAATCAGTGTCATTGGTTCAAGCTTACCCTGTTCCTCAGCTGCAATGGTAACACGAGATTGGCTTCCCAGACCTCCATTCAGAGAGCATTGCTATCGAATCTTCCATATGGGGGACCCTGGAGCCCTGTAAGAAGACTTCTGCTGTCCCTTAGTAGGACACCTTGATGTTTGGAGCAGCTCACAAGCTCCAGCTTGGAAAAACCTCCAAGAATTCTTGAGGCCTCCCCACCATTTGTTGGCCATCATGGATACAAACTCCAGCGTGAGCAGACATCTTCCCCTCGCCCAGGTGCTGAAGATCTCGAAACAACTGCTGTACATTGGAATAGACATGTGCTCGGCACTGAGCGTAACCGTAGCTTATGTTTTCATACTTCTGTCCTCACACTCCTCGCCTGCAAACCCTCCAACTTGGATATTCTGGAGCCGTAATGCAGCCATCTGCCTGCTCACCAGATAGAAGAAGTGAAGAAAGGGTCTGTGCAAAAATCCCCCATGAGGATCCAGTTGCACAGCTCTCAAAAGCACCCCAATATCATAGGCCGAACTCTCCACGAATGTTCTGTCTGACACAGCTCGAACTCGAGCTCCTGACAGCCACCCAGAAAGCAGGCCTCATTTTCTGCAGGTGGGTCCTGCCTTGGCCCGAGGACCTCATCTCAAAGTGAACTGGGTATTCAGGCACCTGTCCCAGAACTTAGCACAAATTCCTGCCCATTGGGGAACCTGAAGCATAAAAAAGTACCCCTCCTTCCCCATGGCAGGAAAACTGAATGTTGAGATGGCAGTCCAACCCTCAGAGTGGGAGCCAAGTGCATAGCCCATGAGGTCACACCCACTCAGCATGGGCATCTGGGCAAAAAAAGGCATTGTGACCCTCAGAATGAGACCCATTTCCAACAAGAACACTCGGGAGCTGTACCAGGAAAACATAGAGCAGGACCCTAGGCCCAAATCCTAAGCCTTGTTGCGGTGATCCAGGCTCCAGAACCCAGGACCCATCTCTGGAATGGCTGTTTGGACGGGATCCCTGACTCAGAAAACTGCGCTCCTCCCATCCCCCGGAAATACACCAAACTCTTGGGTGCCGAGCAGAATTCCCAGAGAGGTAGAATCTCACATGGACCCATGAGGCCACCCCTCCATTTCGTGGCCATCAGAGACAAACAAGTCAGACAGAAAAGACTGTGCTCCTGCCTCACAGCCGTCCGAATTTCATATCTGGAGATGCTTCGCTCAGGGTCTGCAGATTGGGTCTGCCATCACCTCGAGCTTAACTCTTACCCGAGTTTGTGTCTGAAGACTTTGGACCCAGAGTCCTGACCCATATGCCCTCCAGGATGGGGCCTCCAGGAACACACAACAGCACTGGGCCAGCTCTCCCAAGGAATGTCAGCCTGTCTCAGTTTCCCAACCCACCAGATTAAGAGAAAATTGCAAGGCCCCTAATACCAACCCAATTCCATAGGAAGCTCCAGAAAAAATGCATAGTCTGACACAGCCTCAGAATATACCTCCAGGAAGACACCCAGGTCAATGGGAAGGGATGAAATGGCCTAACCCATGGCAGGTTCGATGTGCTGGGTGTGAAGCCAACTGTCTCAATGTCTCTCACAAGGTCTGGGCTCAGGCTATGTAAGACAGAGCACAGTGTTTAGGGTAGCCTATGCAATTGGGGTGTTGCCGAGGGCTGAGCAGGTTGATTTTCATTTGGGGTTTCTGAGCAATGCCATAGACAATGTTTTTCTTTGGGGGGCAGGCAGAGTGCTTCGTTCTGGAACCAGAATTCCCAATCATGAGGGCTTTTGGGCCAGGAGTGCTAGGGTAGAGTCTGAAAACAAAAGATAGGGTGAGGTTGGGAGCAGGCACACTCTGCAAAGGCTGAAAGGATATCTCATGCATCTGAAGTCAGGCTGAGGATCAGACGTTGGCTGAGGTTGGATTGTGCCCTTGATAGCACCTTCATGAAGCAGGTGCCTCATGAGGCCAACGAAATTTTCCCACGCTGAGTTTGGAGGTTGCCACAAACTACAAGGTTTCCTTCTGCAAGACAGTCGAGTTCTGTTGAGTGGCTCCAGTACATACCATACGGAAGGACTGAAGAGGAGGGTTCAAAGGATGGATCCCTGAACAGCATGCCTCGCATTCCCTTTGGCCATTAACGACAAGATATGTTTGATCTGCTGGCTCTGGGGCAAGCTAACCAGCGGGCTGAGTTGAAATGGCCTCTCCTGAGGATGCGTCATAATGTGTGTTTCTGTCCATGGAGACCTTGGAATGTGACGGTTGTACTGTGGCCCTGCGGAATTCTCCGACCAGAAGGGTTTGATACAGATCCAGTAAGAAAGCACTCCATGTGGAGACGAGAGAGGTTTGGTTTGGAGCCTCAGAAAAACCTAATATGCTGGTATACGAAACCAGTCCTCTGAGGACAGACACATGAAAACTAAAGCTAAGGTTCATATTAGGGCCTAAGGGCCTGTCCATTTCAATCTTCTGTCTCTGGGGACACTGTCTGAGAGTCTAAGTGGTGATAATGGCTCAGCTGGTGTCAGAGTGCCCCTTTTAGTCCAGGGCAGCCTACACTATCAGGATGGCCTCAGGGGCCTTGGAGCTTTTCCCTAACCTGTAGGGTTGTGGTCAATGGATTGGGCACACTTTCCTTGGAGAGGGCAGGCACAATCTTTCGCTGTGGCTCCAGATGCCCTATCCTAGAGGGTGTGTGGGTCCAGGCTGTGGGCACAGAAGTCTGAAAACTCAAACTCAGCTTATGAGTGGCGCCGAGGGTATGGCAGGCCGGATGTACAGATAGAGAGTGAGTTCCTTGGCTTGTGAATCAAGGGCGAGATTCCTTCAGGCTTTTGTCTCTGGATGTGTCCAGGATAGCCGTAGATTGTAGGGGGTGGCCTCAGTGACTGTGGACTAGTATCCCTCTCTGGGGATTTGTCCCAGCTAACAGGAGTTTGGGGTCATTTTGGGGGAAGTGTGGAGTCCTGTTGACTGGCTCATGTGTCTCTCCAAGAAAGTGATTCCAGAGGAGAGCCCCAGGAATGGGGGGGAGACTGGAAAACTCAAACACTGGTGAGGATTGGGTGTATAGGGGCTTGGCACGCCCCATATGCGGGCTCTTGGTCAAGGCCCTGACAGGCCTTTCTTTGATATTGGGCTCATGCTGAGGGTCACAGAGTGAATTTGTGCCCAAGGCAGCACTCATGTTTGGGCGTGGTTTCAGGGGAAATGAAGGTTTCTCCCACCCTGAAGGTGTGACTCCATGCCAAGAGCAAGCCTTACAGCCATGGGGAAGAAGGAGTTCTGATTTGTGATTCAGATGCCCAACTGTGTGGGGAATTGATATAATATCTGGGTTTAGATATCTGAAAACCAAGGTTAGGAAGAGATAACGGCATAAGACCATGGCGTGTCAGAAGTGCTAGGTGTGTGGCCAGCTGTCTCCTTGCCTGTCTGGACGTCTGGCATCAGGCTGTGAAAGGCAGAGCATTAGTGCCCAGAGCAGCCTATCAAATCTGAGTGCCGTCGAGGTAAGAGCAGGTTGATCCTCATCTGGGTTTTATGGAGAGCCCCACAAGGAAACGTTTTCTACCGGTGGGCAGTCACTGGGCTGGCTCGTGGTTCTGCAAATCCTACTCTGGAGGAATTGTTTGCCAGGAGTGTGAGGAAGGAAGCCTGAAAACACAAGCTAGCATGAGGTTTGGGATCGAGGGCACGGCAGGCCACTCTGCAGAGGCTTAATCAAGATCTCCTGCATTGCGGTCATATCTACTATGAGACGTGCTTCAAGCTAGAGTTTTTGTCCATGATGGCCTCTCCCTGAAGGATATGGGGGGCTTCATGAGGCCCGGCAGGTTTACCGTTTTCTCATACACTGAAGGTTTGACTCACGGCCAGCAGCAAGGTTTCTTGCCATGGGGAAGGAGGGGTTCTGACTTGTGCATCAGGTTCCCCCTGTGCAGGGATTGGAGATAAGGTCTAGGTTACAATGACTGAAAACCCAGGTTGGGAATGGATGGTGGCCTAAGGCAGTGGCGGGTCCAATGTGCTGGGTGTGCAGCCAGCTGTGTCGGTGTCTGTTGGAAGGTCTGGGCTCAGGCTATTTGCGACAGAGCATCAGTGTTTAAGGTAGCCTATGCAATTGGGGTGTTGCCGAGGGCCAAGCAGTTTGATCCTCATTTGGGGTTTCTGGGCAGCACCATAGACAATGTTTTTCTCCTGGGAGGCAGGCAGAGTGCTTCAGTGTGGCCCCAGAATTCCCAGTAGGGAGGGTTTGTGGGCCAGGAGTGTTAGGACGGAAGTCTGAAAACACAAGCTAGGGTGAGGATTGGAGCCAAGGGCAGAGCAGGCCCAATCAGCAGAGGCTGAATCAAAATCTCCTGCATCTGAAGTCAGGCTGAGGATCAGAAGTTGGCTGAGGCTGGAGTATGTGTCCATGATGGCACCTTCATGAAGCGGGGGCCTCATGAGTTTGGGGTCATTTTGTGGGAAGGGTGGAGTCGTGTTGTCTGGCTCATGTGTCTCTCCAAGAAAGGGATTCCAGAGCAGAGCCCAGGTACAGGTAGGGCGACTGGAAAACCCAAACACTGGTGAGGATTGGGTGCATAGGGGCTTGGCAAGCCCCATATGCGGGCTCTTGGTCCAGGTCCTGACAGGCCTTTCTTTGACATGGGGCTCATGCTGAGGGTCACAGTGTGAATTTGTGCCCAAGCAGCACTCAAGTTTGGGCGTGGCATCAGGGGCCATGAAGGTTTCTCCCACCCTGAAGGTGTGACTCCATGCCAAGAGCAAGCTTGACAGCCATGGGGAAGGAGGAGTTCTGTTTTGTGCTTGCGATTCCCAGCTGTGTGGAGAATTGATATAATGTCTAGGTTCAGATATCTGAAAACCAAGGTTAGGAAGAGGTGACGGCATAAGACCATGGCGTGTCCGAAGTGCTGGGTGTGTGGCCAGCTGTCTCTTTTTCTGTCTGGACGTCTGGCTTCAGGCTGTGTCAGACAGAGCATGAGTGCCCAGAGCAGCATATCCAGTTCGGGGACCGTCGAGGCCCGAGCAGGTTGATCCTCATCTGGTTTTTTTGGAGAGCCCCACAGGGAAACGTTTTTCTTCCGTTGGGCAGACACTGGGCTGGGTTGTGGTTCTGGAGTTCCTAGTCCGTAGGGCATGTTGCCAGGAGTGTGAGGAAGGAAGTCTGAAAACAAAAGCTAGCGTGAGGTTTGGGACCGAGGGCATGGCAGGGCCACTCTGCAGAGGCTGAATCGAGATCTCCTGCACTGAGGTCATGTCAACTATGAGACGTGCCTCAGGCTAGAGTTTTTGTCCAGCATGGCCTCTTCCTGAAGGGTGAGGGCTTCATTAGGCCAGGGATGTTTGCCTACGATGGGATTTGTGAACTACTCCAAAACTCAAGGTTTCCTTCTGCACGACAGTCGAGTCCTATTGGATGGTTCCAGGAGGCCCCATACGGAAAGACTCGAGAGCAGGTGTCTAAGCATGGATGCCTGGGAACGCGACCTGATATTCCCACTCTTTAGTCAGGACAAGGCAGGCTCAATCTGCAGGCTCCTGGGTGAGCTACGCAGAGGGGAGAGTTGAAATGGACTCTCCTGAAGATGAGTCCTACTGTGGCTTGGTGGCCTGGCAGACCTTGGAATGTGGAGGTGGCTCAGGGACTCTGCAGGTTTCTCCAAACTGAGGTGTTTGACACAGCTCCAACAGGGAAGCTTCCCATGTGGAGAGGAGAGGAGTTCTGTTCTGTGCCTCAGGAAAGCCCCATATCCTGTTCTTGGAACCAAAGCCTCTGAGGAATAACACCTGGAACCCAAAGCAAGAGTTGAGATTACGGCCTAAGGGCCTGTCCGGCTCAACCTTCTATCTCTGTTGACATCTGTGGGCATGCCTTCGTGGAGGTAGCTGCTCAGCTTGTGTCCGAATGCCCCTGTGTGTCCAGGGAGCCTCCCAGTAGTGGGATGTCCTCGGGGGCCTTGAGGTTTCTCATATTCTGGAGGTGTGTGGCCAAAGGAATGGACACAGTTTCCCAGGAGAGAGCAGGCACGGTCCTGTGGTATGGCTCCAGAGGACCCAGCCTAGAGGCTGTGTTTGCCTGGGCTGTGGGGACAGATGTCTGAAAAAGCAAACTTGGCTCAGCTAGTGGCCAAGGTAATGGCAGGACTGATCTCCAATCCGTGAGGGGAGATCCTCTGGATATCAAAGGAGGGCAAGTGGGAGGCAGTCACTCAGGATTTTGTCTCTGGGTGTTGCGTTCACAGTGTCCGGTCAGGGTAGGGGTTGTCTCAGAGGCCGAGGAAGAGCCTTCCTCTCGGGGGATTGTCCAAGTTCCCAAGTGTTTGGGTTCATTCTGTGGGAAGGGAAGAGTACTGTTTTCTCCCACAGGGAACCCCCCAGAAGAGGGACTCTAGAGCACAGCAGTGGGTTCCTTGAACTGGAATACACACCATCTAGTTAGTCCTGGGTGCCTATGGGCATGGCAAGCCACATATGCGGGCTCTTGGTCCAGTCACTGAGAGGCGTTACTTGAATAAGGTACTCACGCTGAGGGTCACAATGTGTGTTTGTGCCCAAGGCGACCCTAAAGCTTGGGCGTTGCCTCATGGGCCATGTCGTTTTTCCTACACTGAAGGTTTGACTCACTGCCAGCAGCAAGTTTTCTTGCCATGGGGAAGGAGGGGTTCTGATTTGTGCATCAGGTTCCCCCCTGTGCAGGGATTGGAGATAAGGTCTAGGATCCGATGACTGAAAACCCAGGTTGGGAATGGATGGTGGCCTAAGGCAGTGGCGGGTCCAATGTCCTAGGAGTGCAGCCAGCTGTGTCGGTGTCTGTTGGAAGGTCTGGGCTCAGGCTATTTGCGACAGAGCATCAGTGTTTAAGGTAGCCTATGCAATTGGGGTGTTGCCGAGGGCCAAGCAGTTTGATCCTCATTTGGGGTTTCTGGGTAGCACCATAGACAATGTTTTTCTCCTGGGAGGCAGGCAGAGTGCTTCATTGTGGCCCCAGAATTCCCAGTAGGGAGGGCTTGTGGGCCTGGAGTGAGAGGACGGAAGTCTGAAAACACAAGCTAGGGTGAGGATTGGAGCCAAGGGCAGAGCAGGCCCATTCTGCAGAGGCTGAATCAAAATCTCCTGCATCTGAAGTCAGGCTGAGGATCAGACGTTGGCTGAGGCTGGAGTATGTGTCCATGATGGCACCTTCATGAAGCGGGGGCCTCATGAGGCCAAGGAAGTTTTCCCACGCTGAGTTTGGAGGTTGCCCCAAACCACAAGGTTTCCTTCTGCGGTACATTCGAGTCCTGTTGCATGGCTCCAGGACATACCATACGGAAGGACTGGAGAGCAGGGTTCGAAGGATGGATCCCTGTACAGCATGCCTTGCATTCCAATTGGCCATTAGCGATAAGATATGTTTGATCTGGGGCCTCTGGAACACGCGACCCAGGGGGCTGAGTTGGTTCCTTCAACTGGAATACACACCATGTAGTTAGTCCTGGGTGCCTATGGGCATGGCAGGGACTATATGCAGGATCTTCGTCCCGAACCTGACAGGCCTTTCTTTGACATGGGGCTCATGCTAGGGTCATAGTGTGAATTTGTGCCCAAGCAGCACTCATGTTTTGGCGTGGCATCAGGGGCCATGAAGGGTTCCCCACGTGAAGGTGTGACTCCATGTGAAGAACAAGCATTACAGCCATGTGGAATGCAGAGTTCTGATTGTGATTCTGATACACAAACTCAGCTTTTTTTGGGGACGTCGGTATGGCAGGCCCAATATACAAACCATGAGAAGAACTCATGAAGATTTGAATATAGAGCGAGTCTGAGGCGCTTGCTCAGGCATTTGTCTCTGGAATTTGTATCAGCAATGGCCGTAGAATGTCGGGGATGCTTCATGGGCCATGGACGAATCTACCTCTATGAGGATTTCGCCCGATTCCCAATTTTTTTTCGTCAAACTGTGGGATGGGAGAACTCCTTTCAGTTTTGTTACCTCAGGTGTCCCACGAAAAGAGGAATTCCAAAGCAAAGCCGTGGGGAAGACTGAAGGGACCACCAGAACTATGGTTCAAAATTGGGGACTAAGGGCATGGCAAGCCCAATATGCTATCTCTTCATCCAGCCCCTGAGAGGCCTTACTTGAGGACTTTGGTCAGGCTGAGGGTCACAATGTGTGTTTGTGACCAATGTAGCCTGCGAGCATGGCGGGGCTTCATGGGCAACACTGGATTCAACTACACTGAAAGTTGGACAACATGCCAAACACAAGGTATCTTGCCATGGGGAAGGAGTTCTGCTTTCTGCATCCTGTTCAACCCTGGGCAGTGATTGGAGGTAAGGTCTAGAATCTAAAGCCTGAAATCCGAGGTTGGGAAGAGATGACGAGCTAAGGCCATGGCGGCTCGATGTGCTCAGTGTGCGGCCAGCTGTCTGGGACAGGCCAGGGAGTCCAGTCTCAGGCTGTGTCAGAAAGGGCATTAGTGCCCTGGTCAGCCTATGTATTTGGGGTACAGCCAAGGTCGGTGCAGGTTGATCCTCATTTGGGGTTACTGGGTAGCCCCAGAGGACAATGTTTTTCTTCTGGAGGGCAGGCAGAGTGCTGCATTGTAGTTCTGGATTGCCAAACTGGAGGGCTTGTGGGCCAGTAGTCTGACGACAAAAGTTTGAGAACACAAGCTAGGCTTCGGTTTCTGGGTGAGGCCATGGCAGGCACAATCTACAGACCTGAATCGAGATCTCATGCATCTGAAGTCAGGGCGAGGATCAGACGATCGCTCAGGTTGTAGTTTCTGTCCCTGATGGCCCCTTCATGAATGGAGGGGATCACGAGGCCATGGGGGTTTTCCCACGATGGGAGTTGTGAGAAGCTCCAAACTGCAGAGAGTCTTCTGCAGGACAATTGAGACCTGTTGTTTGGCTCCAGGCCAATGATTCTGAGCAGGGTTCTAAGGATGGATGGCTGGGTAGCCCACCTCGCATTCCAATTGTCTCCTAGCAACAAGACAGGTTAGATCTCCTGGATCTGTGGGGAGAAACCGAGGACGCTGCATTAAAATGGACACCCCTGGGCATGGGTCCTAATGTGCTTTTGTGTCTAAGGAGACCTTGGAATGAAGCGGTGGCACTTGGGCCCTAAATAGTTCTACTAAAGAGAGGCTTTGACACAGCTCCAACGTGCAAGTATCCCATATTTAGATGAGATGTTTTCTGTTGGGTGAGTCAAGAAACAGCTATATGCTGCTTTTGAATTCCAGGCTTCTGAGGAGAGATGCCTGGAAACGAAAGCAATGGATCTGATTACTGCCTAGGGGCCTGTTCTTTCCTTTTTACCTCTGGGGACATCTGTCTATGGGTCTGAGTGCAGGTAGGTGCTCTGTAGTGCTCAGATTGCCCCTGTTTTTCCTGGGAAGCCACCACTATTGAGATGGATCAGGGACTTTGGAGGTTTATCCTATTAGAATGGTTGTGGCCATTGGAATGGGCACACACAATTCCCTTGGAGAGGGCAAGTACAGTCCTCAGGTTTGGCTCCAGGGGCCTGAGCCTGTAGGTTGTGTAGGCCAGGGCTGTTTGGACAGTTGTCTGAAAACACAAACTCGGCTTATGTTTCAGGTCATAGGTATGGCAGGACTGATCTACAGACCATGAGGAGAACTCTTCTGGATTTGAAAGAAGGGCGAGTGTGAGGCTCCTGCTCAAGTTTTTGTCTCTGGATATCGTGTCACTCATGGTCGTGGAATTTCTGGGTGACTTCATGGGAAATGGACGAGTCTTACTCTCTGGTGGTTTGGCCCCGTCCAAAGAGTTTGGGTTCATTCTGTGGGCTGGAAGAAGTCCGTTTTATTTTGTTGTTGTTGTTGTTGTTGTTGTTTTCTTTTTTAACCTCAGGTGTCCCACCAAATGAGGGATTCCGGAGTAGAGACCTGGGGAGGGGCGACTGGACAGTCAGAAATCTGGTTAAAAATTGGGGCCGAGTGACATGTCAAGCCCATTATGACATCTAAAGGTCCAGCCACTGAGAGGACTTACTAAAGGACAGGACTCATGCTGAGGGTCACAATGCGTGTGTATGCCCTCGTCGCACTCAAGAATGGGCAGGGCCTCAGGGTGAATGCTGGTTTCTCCTACACTGAACGTTGCACAACGTGCCAACCACAAGGGTTCTTGCCATGGGTAAGGAGGAGTTCTGATTTCTGCATCACACTCACACCTGGGCAGTGATTGGAGATAAGGTCTCGGTTCTGAAGCCTGAAAACTGAGGTAGGGAAGAGATGATGACCTAAGGCCATGGCGGGTTTTATGTGCTCAGAGTGCGGTCAGCTTTCTGGGTGTTGGTCAGGAGTTCCGGGCTCAGGTTGTGTTCGACAGTGCATTAGTGCCCAGGTTAGACTATATAATTTGGGTAAAGTCGAGTGCTGTGTAGGTTTACCCTCATTTAAGGTGCCTGGGTAGCTCATGAGGCAATAATTTTTTTTCTAGGGGGCAGGCACAGGGCTGCATTGTGGGGCCGGAATTGCCAAACTTGAGGGCTTTGGGGCCAGGAGTGTGAGGACAGAAGTCTGAGAAGACAAGCTAGACTTCGGTTTCAGGGCGAGGTCACGGCAGGTACCCCCTGCAGATCTGAACCAATATCTTATGCATCTGAAGTCAGGGCGAGGATCAGACGTTGGCTCACGTTGGATTTTCTGTGCATGATGGACGCTTCATGAAGGGAGCGGAATCTCGAGGCCATTGAGGTTTTCCCACGTTGGGAGTTGTGGGATGCCCCCTTCAAGGATTCCTTCTGCGGGACAATTGAGACCTGTTGGACAGCTCCAGGACATCCCATATGGAATGACTCCAGAGCACCGTTCGCGGATGGATGCCTGGGAAGCCCACCTCGCATTCCAATTGTCTCCTAGCAACAAGACAGTTTAGATCTGATGGCTCTCCCGGAGCAACCGGGGTGGCAGAGTTGAAATGGACTTTCCTGAGGATGTGTCCTAATGTGTTTTTGTGTCCATGAGGGCCTTGGAATGGGGCGGTGGCACCGGGAATCTGATGTTCTCTCCTAAGCTTTGGACATGGCTCCCATGCACAGGTTTCCTTGTGGAGACGAGATGAGTTCTGATGGGTGCCTCAGGAAAACCCCTATGCTCGTATTGGAATCAGGCTTTAGAGGACACATGCCTGTAACCCAAAGCAATGGATCCTATTATGGCCTAGGGTCCTGTCTGTTTCAATCTTCTTCTTGGGGACATCCACCTATGGTATGAGTGGAGGTCGATTATCAGCTGGTGTCAGAGAGCCCTTGTTTGTTCCGGGCGACCTACACTATTGGGATGGCCTTAGGGACTTTGGAGGTTTCTCCTAATTTGTACGACTATGGACCATGGAATGGGCAGAATTCCCATGGATTGGTAGGCACAGTCCTAATGTTTGGCTCCAGGGTCCCAGCCTGGAGAGTGTGTGGCCCAAGACTTTGAGGACAGAAGTCTGAAAACACAAACTCAGCTTAGGTTTGGGGATGTAGGTATGGCAGGCCCGATCGACAACACATGAGAAGAACTCTTCAGGATATGAAGAAAGTGCGAGTCTGAGGCACTTGCTCAGGCTTTTATCTCTGGATTTTGTATCAGCGATGGCCGTGGAATGTCGGGGAGGCCTCATGGGCCATGGACGAATCTTCCTCTCTGAGGATTTGGCCCGATTCCCAATTGCTTTTCGTCAATCTGTGGGATGGGAGGACTCATTTCAGTTTTGTTACCTCAGGTGTCCCACCAAAAGAGGAATTCCAAAGCAAAGCCGTGGGGAAGACTGAAGGGACAACCCGAACTATGGTTAAAAATTGGGGCCTAGGGGCATGGCAAGCCCAATATGCTATCTCTTCATCCAGCCACTGAGTGGCCTTACTTCAGGACTGGGCTCAGCCTGAGGGTCACATGTGTGTTTGTGACCAATGTGGCCTGCGAGCATGGGCGGGGCCTCATGGGCCACACTGGTTTCAACGACACTGAACGTTGGAAAACATGCCAACCACAAGGTTTCTTGCCATGGGGAAGGAGTTCTGATTTCGGCATCACCTTCAGCGTGGGCAGTGATTGGAGATAAGGTCTAGGTTCTGAAACCTGGAAACCGAGGTTGGGAAGAGATGACGACCTAAGGCCACGGCGGCTCAATGTGCTCAGTGTGCGGCCAGGTGTCTGGGAGGGGCCAGGCGTCCAGGCTCAGGCTGTGTCAGAAAGGGCATTAGTGCCCTGGTCAGCCTATGTATTTGGGGTACAGCCAAGGTCGGTTCAGGTTGATCCTCATTTGGGGTTACTGGTTAGCCCCAGAGGACAATGTTTTTTTTTTATCTGGAGGGCAGGCAGAGTGCTGCATTGTAGTTCTGGATTGCCAAACTGGAGGGCTTGTGGGCCAGTAGTCTGACGAGAAAACTCTGAGAAAACAAGCTAGGCTTAGGTTTCTGGGTGCGGCCATGGCAGGCACAATCTACAGACCTGAATCGAGATCTCGTGCATCTGAAGTCAGGGCGAGGATCAGACGATCGCTCAGGTTGTAGTTTCTGTCCCTGAAGTCTCCTTCATGAATGGGGGGGATCACGAGGCCATGGGGGTTTTCCCACAATGGGAGTTGTGAGAAGCTCCAAACTGCAGAGAGTCTTCTGCAGGACATTTGAGACCTGTTGTTTGGCTCCAGGCCAATGATTCTGAGCAGGGTTCTAAGGATGGATGGCTGGGTAGCCCACCTCGCATTCCAATTGTCTCCTAGCAACAAGACAGGTTAGATCTCCTGGATCTGTGGGGAGTAACCGAAGACGCTGCATTGAAATGGACACCCCTGGGCATGGGTCCTACTGTGCTTTTGTGTCTAAGGAGACCTTGGAATGAAGCGGTGGCACTTGGGCCCTTAAGAGTTCTACTAAACAGAGGCTTTGACACAGCTCCAACGTGCAAATTTCCCATGTGTAGATGAGATGATTTCTGATGGATGAGTCAAGAGCCAGCCCTCTGGGAGGGGCCAGGGGGTCCAGGCTCAGGCTGTGTCAGAAAGGGCATTAGTGCCCTGGTCAGCCTATGTATTTGGGGTACAGCCAAGGTCGGTGCAGGTTGATCCTCATTTGGGGTTACTGGTTAGCCCCAGAGGACAATGTTTTTTATCTGGAGGGCAGGCAGAGTGCTGCATTGTAGTTCTGGATTGCCAAACTGGAGGCCTTGTGGGCCAGTAGTCTGACGACAAAAGTCTGAGAACACAAGCTAGGCTTAGGTTTCTGGGTGAGGCCATGGCAGGCACAATCTACAGACCTGAATCGAGATCTCGTGCATCTGAAGTCAGGGCGAGGATCAGACGATCGCTCAGGTTGGAGTTTCTGTCCCTGATGGCCCCTTCATGAATGGGGGGGGGCATCACGAGGCCATGGGTGTTTTCCCACGATGGGAGTTGTGAGAAGCTCCAAACTGCAGAGAGTCTTCGGCAGGAAAATTGAGACCTGTGGTTTGGCTCCAGGCCAATGATTCTGAGCAGGGTTCTAAGGATGGATGGCTGGGTAGCCCACCTCGCATTCCAATTGTCTCCTAGCAACAAGACAGGTTAGATCTCCTGGATCTGTGGGGAGCTACCGAGGATGCTGAGTTGAAATGCACACCCCTGGGGATGGGTCCGAATGTGCTTTTGTGTCTATGGAGACCTTGGAATGAAGCGGTGGCACTTGGGCCCTAAAGGGTTCTCCTAAACAGAGGCTTTGACACAGCTCCAACGTGCAAGTTTCCCATGTGTAGATGAGATGTTTTCTGATGGGTGAATCAAGAAACAGCTATATGCTGCTTTTGAAATCCAGGCCTCTGAGGAGAGATGCCTGGAAACCAAAGCAATGGATCTGATTAGTGCCTAGGGCCCTGTTCTTTCCTTTTTACCTCTGAAGACATCTCTCTATGGGTCTGAGTGCAGGTAGCGGCTCAATTGGGCTCAGATTGCCCCTGTTTTTCCTGGGAAGCCACCACTATTGAGATATAACAGGGACTTTGGAGGTTTAACCTATTAGAAGGGTTGTGGCCATTGGAATGGGCACACACAAATCCCTTGGAGAGGGCAAGTACAGTCCTCAGGTTTGGCTCCAGGGGCCTGAGCCTGTAGGTTGTGTAGGCCAGGGCTGTTTGGACAGTTGTCTGAAAACAAACTCAGCTTAGGTTTGGGGACGTAGGTATGGCAGGCCCGATCTACAAACCATGAGAAGAACTCTTCAGGATATGAAGAAAGTGCGAGACTGAGTCGCTTGTTCATGCTTTTGTGTCTGGATTTTTTATCAGCGATGGCCGTGGAATGTCGGGGAGGCCTCATGGGCCATGGACGAATCTTCCTCTCTGAGGTTTTGGCCCGATTCCGAATTGCTTTTCTTCAATCTGTGGGATGGGAGGACTCATTTCAGGTTTGTTACCTCAGGTGTCCCACCAAAAGAGGAATTCCAAAGCAAAGCCGTGGGGAAGACTGAAGGGACATCCCGAAATATGGTTAAAAATTGGGCCTAGGGGCATGGCAAGCCCAATTTGCTATCTCTTCCTCCAGCCCCTGAGTGGCCTTAATTGAGGACTGGGCTCAGCCTGAGGATCACAATGTGTGTTTGTGACCAATGTGGCCCGCGAGCATGTGCGGGGCCACATGTGCCACACTGGTTTCAACCACACTGAACGTTAGACAACATGCCAACCACAAGGTTTCTGGCCATGGGAAAGGAGTTCTGATTTCTGCATCACCTTCAACCTTGGGCAGTTATTGGAGATAAGGTCTAGGTTCTGAAACCTGGAAACCGAGGTTGGGAAGAGATGACGACCTAAGGCCACGGAGGCTCGATGTGCTCAGTGTGCGGCCAGCTGTCTGGGACGGGCCAGGGAGTCCAGGCTCAGACTGTGTCAGAAAGGGCATTAGTGCCCTGGTCAGCCTATGTATTTGGGGTACAGCCATGGTCGGTGCAGGTTGATCCTCATTTGGGGTTACTGGGTAGCCCCAGAGGACAATGTTTTTCTACTGGAGGGCTGGCAGAGTGCTGCATTGTAGTTCTGGATTGCCAAACTGGTGGGCTTGTGGGCCAGTAGTCTGACGACAAAAGTCTGAGAACACAAGCTAGGCTTAGGTTTCTGGGTGAGGCCATGGCAGGCACAATCTACAGACCTGAATAGAGATCTCGTGCATCTGAAGTCAGGGCGAGGATCAGACGATCGCTCAGGTTGGAGTTTCTGTCCCTGATTGCCCCTTCATGAATTGGGGGGGGGGTATCACGAGGCCATGGGGGTTTTCCCACGATGGGAGTTATGAGAAGCTCCAAACAGAAGAGAGTCTTCTGCAGGTCAATTGAGACCTGTTGCTTGGCTCCAGGCCAATGATTCTGAGCAGGGTTCTAAGGATGGATGGCTGCGTAGCCCACCTCGCATTCCAATTGTCTCCTAGCAACAAGACAGGTTAGATCTCCTGGATCTGTGGGGAGCAACCGAGGACGCTGTGTTGAAATGGACACCCCTAAGGATGGGTCCTAATGTACTTTTAAGTCTATGGAGACCTTGGAATGAAGCGGTGGCACTGGTGCCCTAAAGGGTTCTCCTAAACAGAGACTTTGACACAGCTCCAACGTGCAAGTTTCCCATGTGTAGATGAGATGTTTTCTGATGGGTGAATCAATAAACAGCTATATGCTGCTTTTGAAATCCAGGCCTCTGAGGAGAGATGCCTGGAAAACAAAGCAATGGATCTGATTAGTGCCTAGGGGCCTGTTCTTTCCTTTTTACCTCTGGGGACATCTGTCTATGGGTCTGAGTGCACGTAGGTGCTCATTTGGGCTCAGATTGCCCCTGTTTTTCCTGGGAAGCCACCACTATTGAGATATAACAGGGACTTTGGAGGTTTATCCTATTAGAAGGGTTGTGGCCATTGGAATGGGCACACACAATTCCCTTGGAGAGGGCAAGTACAGTCCTCAGGTTTGGCTCCAGGGGCCTGAGCCTGTAGGTTGTGCAGGCCAGGGCTGTTTGGACAGTTGTCTGAAAACACAAACTCGGCTTATGTTTCGGGTCATAGGTATGGCAGGACTGATCTACAGACCATGAGGAGAACTCTTCTGGATTTGAAATAAGGGCGAGTGTGAGGCTCCTGCTCAAGTTTTTGTCTCTGGATATCGTGTCACTCATGGTCGTGGAATTTCTGGGTGACTTCATGGGAAATGGACGAGTCTTACTCTCTGGTGGTTTGGACCCGTCCAAAGAGTTTGGGGTCATTCTGTGGGCTGGAAGAAGTCCGTTTTTTGTTGTTGTTGTTGTTGTTGTTGTTGTTTTCTTTTTTAACCTCTGGTGTCCCACTAAATGAGGGATTCCGGAGTAGAGCCCTGGGGAGGGGCGACTGGACAATCAGAAATCTGGTTAAAAATTGGGGCCTAGGGACATGTCAAGCCCATTATGACATTTAATGATCCAGCCACTGACAGGACTTACTAGAGGACAGGACTCATGCTGAGGGTCACAATGCGTGTGTATGCCCTCGTCTCCCTCAAGAATGGGCAGGGCCTCAGCGTGAATGCTGGTTTCTCCTACACTGAATGTTGGACAACGTGCCAACCACAAGGGTTCTTGCCATGGGTAAGGAGGAGTACTGATTTCTGCATCACATTCACCCCTGGGCAGTGATTGGAGATAAGGTCTCGGTTCTGAAGCCTGAAAACTGAGGTAGGGAAGAGATGATGACCTAAGGCCATGGCGGGTTTTATGTGCTCAGTGTGCGGTCAGCTTTCTGGGTGTTGGTCAGGAGGTCCGGGCTCAGGTTGTGTTCGACAGTGCATTAGTGCCCAGGTTAGACTATATAATTTGGGTAAGGTCGAGTGCTGTGTAGGTTTATCCTCATTTAAAGTGCCTGGGCAGCTCATGAGGCAATAATTTTTTTTTTTTCTAGAGGGCCGGCAGAGTGCTGCATTGTGGGTCCGGAATTGCCAAATTTTAGGACTTCGGGGCCAGGAGTTTGAGGACGGAAGTGTGAGAAGACAAGCTAGACATGGGTTTCAGGGCGAGGGCACGACAGGTATCCCCTGCAGATCTGAACCACTGTCTCATGCTTCTGAAGTCAGGGCGAGGATCAGACGTTGGCTCAGGTTGGAGTTCCTGTGCATGACGGCCGCTTCATGAAGGGAGCGGAATCTCGAGGCCATTGAGGTTTTCCCACGTTGGGAGTTGTGGGATGCCCCCTTCAAGGATTCCTTCTGCGGGACAATTGAGACCTGTTGGACAGCTCCAGGACATCCCATATGGAATGACTCCAGAGCACCGTTCCCGGATGAATGCCTGGGAAGCCCGCCTCGCATTCCAATTGTCTCCTAGCAACAAGACAGTATTGATCTGATGGCTCTGCCGGAGCAACCGGGGTGGCTGAGTTGAAAAGGACTTTCCTGAGGATGGGTCCTAATGTGTTTTTGTGTCCAAGAGGGCCTTGGAATGGGGCGGTGGCACCGGGACCCTGAAGTACTCTCCTAAGCTTTGGTCATGGCTCCCATGCACAGGTTTCCTTGTGGAGACGAGATGAGTTCTGATGGGTGTCTCAGGAAAACCCCTATGCTCGTATTGGAATCAGGCTTTTGAGGACACATGCCTGTAACCCAAAGCAATGGATCCTATTATGGCCTAGGGTGCTGTCTGGTTCAATCTTCTTCTCTGGGGACATCCATCTATGGTATGAGTGGAGGTCGATTATCAGCTGATGTCAGACAGCCCTTGTTTGTTCCAGGCGACCTATACTATTGGGATGGCCTCAGGGACTTTGTAGGTTTCTCCTAATTTGTACGAATTTGGACCATGGAATGGGCAGAATTCCCATGGATTGGTATTCACAGTCCTAATGTGTGGCTCCAGGCGCCCAGCCTGGAGCGTGTGTGGCCCAAGACTTTGAGGACAGAAGTCTGAAAACACAAACTCAGCTTAGGTTTGGGGACGTAGGTATGGCAGGCCCGATCGACAAGCCATGAGAAGAACTCTTCAAGATATGAAGGAAGTGCGAGTCTGAGGCGCTGGCTCAGGCTTTTGTCTCTGGATTTTGTATCAGCGATGGCCGTGGAATGTCGGGGAGGCCTCATGGTCCATGGTCGAATCTTCCTCTCTGAGGATTTGGCCCGATTCCCAATTGCTTTTCGTCAATCTGTGGGATGGGAGAACTCATTTCAGGTTTGTTACCTCACGTGTTTCACCAAAAGAGGAATTCCAAAGCCAAGCCGTGGGGAAGACTGAAGGGTCAACCCGAACTATGGTTAAAAATTGGGGCCTAGGGGCATGGCAAGCCCAATATGCTATCTCTTCATCCAGCCACTGAGTGGACTTACTTGAGGACTGGGCTCATCCTGAGGGTCACAATGTGTGTTTGTGACCAATGTGGCCCGCGAGCATGGGCGGGGCCTCATGGGCCACACTGGTTTCCACGACACTGAACGTTGGACAACATGCCAACCACAAGGTTTCTTGCCATGGGGAAGGAGTTCTGATTTCTGCATCACCTTCAACCTTGGGCACTGATTGGAGATAAGGTCTAGGTTCTGAAACCTGAAAACGGAGGTTGGGAAGAGATGACGACCTAAGGCCATGGCAGCTCGATGTGCTCAGTGTGCAGCCAGCTGTCTGGGAGGGTCCAGGGGGTCCAGGCTCAGGCTGTGTCAGAAAGGGCATTAGTGCCCTGGTCAGCCTATGTATTTGGGGTACAGCTATGGTCGGTGCAGGTTATCCTCATTTGGGGTTACTGGGTAGCCCCAGAGGACAATGTTTTTCTTCTGGAGGGCCGGCAGAGTGCTGCATTGTAGTTCTGGATTGCCAAACTGGAGGGCTTGTGGGCAAGTAGTCTGACGACAAAAGTCGGAGAACACAAGCTAGGCTTAGGTTTCTTGGTGAGGCTATGGCAGGCACAATCTACAGACCTGAATCGAGATCTCGTGCATCTGAAATCAGGGTGTGGATCAGACGATCGCTCAGGTTGGAGTTTCTGTCCCTGATGGCCCCTTCATGAAGGGGGGGGCATCACGAGGCCATGGGGGTTTTCCCACTATGGGAGTTGTGAGAAGCTCCAAACTGCAGAGAGTCTTCTGCAGGACAATTGAGACCTGTTGTTTGGCTCCAGGCCAATGATTCTGAGCAGGGTTCTAAGGATGGATGGCTGGGTACCCCACCTCGCATTCCAATTGTCTCCTAGCAACAAGACAGGTTAGATCTCCTGGATCTGTGGGCAGCTACCGAGGATGCTGAGTTGAAATGGACACCCCTGTTAATGGGTCCTAATGTGCTTTTGTGTCTATGGAGACCTTGGAATGAAGCGGTGGCACTGGGGCCCTAAAGGGTTCTCCAAAACAGAGGCTTTGACACAGCTCCAACGTGCAAGTTTCCCATGTGTAAATGAGATTTTTTCTGATGGGTGAATCAAGAAACAGCTATATGCTGCTTTTAAAATCTAGGCACTGAGGAGAGATGCCTGGAAACCAAAGCAATGGATCTGATTAGTGCCTAGGGGCCTGTTCTTTCCTTTTTACCTCTGGGGACATCTCTCTATGGGTCTGAGTGCAGGTAGGTGCTCATTTGGGTTCAGATTGCCCCTTTTTTTCCTTGGAAGCCACCACTTTTGAGATGGATCAGGGACTTTGGAGGTTTATCCTATTAGAAGGGTTGTGGCCATTGGAATGGGCACAAACAATTCCCTTGGAGAAGGCAAGTACAGTCTCAGGTTTGGCTCCAGGGGCCTGAACCTGTAGGTTGTGTAGTCCAGGGCTGTTTAGACAGTTGTCTGAAAACAAACTCAGCTTAGGTTTGGGGACGTAGGTATGGCAGGCCCGATCTAGAAACCATGAGAAGAACTCTTCAGGATATGAAGGAAGTGCGAGTCTGAGTCGCTTGCTCAGGCTTTTGTCTCTGGATTTTGTATCAGCGATGGCCGTGGAATGTCGGGGAGGCCTCATGGGACATGGACGAATCTTCCTCTCTGAGAATTTGGCCCGATTCCCAATTGCTTTTCGTCAATCTGTGGGATGGGAGGACTCATTTCAGGTTTGTTACCTCAGGTGTCCCACCAAAAGAGGAATTCCAAAGCAAAGCCGTGGGGAAGACTGAAGGGACAACCCGAAATATGGTTAAAAATTGGGGCCTAGGGGCATGGCAAGCCCAATATGCTATCTCTTCATCCAGCATCTGAGTGGCCTTACTTGAGGACTGGGCTCAGCCTGAGGGTCACAATGTGTGTTTGTGACCAATGTGGCCCGCGAGCATTGGCGGGGCCTCATGGGCCACAATGGTTTCAACGACACTGAACGTTGGACAACATGCCAACCACAAGGTTTCTTGCCATGGGGAAGGAGTTCTGATTTCTGCATCACCTTCAACCTTGGGCATGATTGGAGATTAGGTCTAGGTTCTGAAACCTGGAAACCGAGGTTGGGAAGAGATGACGACCAAAGGCCACGGAGGCTCGATGTGCTCAGTGTGCGGCCAGCTGTCTGGGACGGGCCAGGGAGTCCAGGCTCAGGCTATGTCAGAAAGGGCATTAGTGCCCTGGTCAGCCTATGTATTTGGGGTACAGCCAAGGTCGGTGTAGGTTGATCCTCATTTGGGGTTACTGGGTAGCCCCAGATGGCAATGTTTTTCTTCTGGAGGGACGGCAAGTGCTGCATTGTAGTTCTGGATTGCCAAACTGGAGGGCTTGTGGGCAAGTAGTCTGACGACAAAAGTCTGAGAACACAAGCTAGGCTTAGGTTTCTGGGTGAGGCCATGGCAGGCACAATCTACAGACCTGAATCGAGATCTCGTGCATCTGAAGTCAGGGCGAGGATCAGACGATCGCTCAGGTTGGAGTTTTTGTCCCTGATGGCCCCTTCATGAATAGGGGGGGGGCTTCACGAGGCCATGGGTGTTTTCCCACGATGGGAGTTGTGAGAAGCTGCAAACTGCAGAGAGTCTTCTGCAGGACAATTGAGACCTGTTGCTTGGCTCCAGGCCAATGATTCTGAGCAGGGTTCTAAGGATGGATGGCTGGGTAGCCCAATTCGCATTCCAATTGTCTCCTAGCAACAAGACAGGTTAGATCTCCTGGATCTGTGGGGAGCAACCGAAAACGCTGAGTTGAAATGGACACCCCTGGGGATGGGTCCTAACGTGCTTTTGTATCTATGTAGACCTTGGAATGAAGCGGTGGCACTGGGGCCCTAAAGAGTTCTCCTAAACAGAGGCTTTGACACAGCTCCAACGTGCAAGTTTCCCATGTGTAGATGAGATGTTTTCTGATGGGTGAGTCAAGAAACAGCTATATGCCTCTTTTGAAATCCAGGCTTCTGAGGAGAGATGCCTGGAAACCAAAGCAATGGATCTGATTAGTGCCTAGGGGCCTGTTCTTTCCTTTTTACCTCTGGGGACATCTGTCTATGGGTCTGAGTGCAGGTAGGTGCTCACTTGGGCTCAGAATGCCCCTGTTTTTCCTGGGAAGCCACCACTATTGAGATGGAGCAGGGACTTTGGAGGTTTATCCTATTAGAAGGGTTGTGGCCATTGGAATGGGCACACACAAATCCCTTGGAGAGGGCAAGTACAGTCCTCAGGTTTGGCTCCAGGGGCCCGAGCCTGTAGGTTGTGTAGGCCAGGGCTGTTTGGACAGTTGTCTGAAAACACAAACTCGGCTTATGTTTCGGTCATAGGTATGGCAGGACTGATCTACAGACCATGAGGAGAACTCTTCGGGATTTGAAAGAAGGGCGAGTGTGAGGCTCCTGCTCAAGTTTTTGTCTCTGGATATCATGTCACTCATGGTCGTGGAATTTCTGGGTGACTTCATGGGAAATGGACGAGTCTTACTCTCTGGTGGTTTGGACCCGTCCAAAGAGTTTGGGGTCATTCTGTGGGCTGGAAGAAGTCCGTTTTTTTTTTTTTTTTGTTGTTGTTGTTGTTGTTTTCTTTTTTAACCTCAGGTGTCCCACCAAATGATGGATTCCAGAGTAGAGCCCTGGGGAGGGGCGCCTGGACAATCAGAAATCTGGTTAAAAATTGGGGCATAGGGACATGTCAAGCCCATTATGACATCAAATGGTTCAGCCACTGAGAGGACTTACTAGAGGACAGGACTCATGCTGAGGGTCACAATGCGTGTGTATGCCCTCATCGCACTCAAGAATGGGCGGGGCCTCACGGTGAATGCTGGTTTCTCCTACACTGAACGTGCCAACCACAAGGATTCTTGCCATGGGTAAGGAGGAGTTCTGATTTCTGCATCACACTCACCCCAGGACAGTAATTGGAGATAAGGTCTCGGTTCTGAAGCCTGAAAACTGAGGTAGGGAAGAGATGATGACCTAAGGCCATGGCGGGTTTTATGTGTTCAGTGTGCTTTCAGCTTTCTGGCTGTTGGTCAGGAGGTCCGGACTCAGGTTGTGTTCGACAGTGCATTAGTGCCCAGGTTAGACTATATAATTTGGTTAAAGTCGAGTTCTGTGTAGGTTTACCCTCATTTAAGGTGCCTGGGCAGCTCATGAGGCAATAATTTTTTTTCTAGAGGGCAGGCAGAGTGCTGCATTGTGGGTCCGGAATTGCCAAACTTGAGGGCTTCGGGGCCAGGAGTGTGAGGACGGAAGTCTGAGAAGACAAGCTAGACTTGGGTTTCAGGGCGAGGGCACGGCAGGTACCCCCTGCAGATCTGAACCAATATCTCATGCATCTGAAGTCAGGGCGAGGATCAGACGTTGGCTCAGGTTGGAGTTTCTGAGCATGACGGCCGCTTCATGAAGGGAGCGGAATCTCGAGTCCATTGAGGTTTTCCCACGTTGGGAGTTGTGGGATGCCCCCTTCAAGGATTCCTTCTGCGGGACAATTGAGACCTGTTGGACAGCTCCAGGACATCCCATATGGAATGACTCCAGAGCACCGTTCGCGGATGGATGCCTGGGAAGCCCGCCTCGCATTCCAATTGTCTCCTAGCAACAAGACAGTTTAGATCTGATGGCTCTGCCGGAGCAAGCGGGGTGGCTGAGTTGAAATGGACTTTCCTGAGGATGGGTCCTAATGTGATTTTGTGTCCATGAGGGCCTTGGAATGGGGCGGTGGCACCGGGACCCTGAAGTACTCTCCTAAGCTTTGGACATGGCTCCCATGCACAGGTTTCCTTGTGGAGACGAGATGAGTTCTGATGGGTGCCTCAGGAAAACCCCTATGCTCGTATTGGAATCAGGCTTTTGAGGACACATGCCTGTAACCAAAAGCAATGGATCCTATTATGGCCTAGGGTCCTGTCTGGTTCAATCTTCTTCTCTGGGGACATCCATCTATGGTATGAGTGGAGGTCGATTATCAGCTGGTGTCAGACAGCCCTTGTTTGTCCCGGGCGACCCACACTATTGGGATGGCCTCAGGGACTTTGGAGGTTGCTCCTAATTTGTACGATTCTGGACCATGTAATGGGCAGAATTCCCATGGATTGGGAGGCACAGTCCTAATGTGTGGCTCCAGGGGCCCAGCCTGCAGGGTGGTTGGCCCAAGACTTTGAGACAGAAGTCTGCAAACACAAACTCAGCTTAGATTTGGGGACGTAGGTATGGCAGGCCCGATCTACAAACCATGAGAAGAACTCTTCAGGATATGAAGAAAGTGCTAGTCTGAGGCGCTTGCTCAGGCTTTTGTCTCTGGATTTTGTATCAGCGATGGCCGTGGAATGTCGGGGTGGCCTCATGGGCCTTGGACGAATCTACCTCTCTGAGGATTTGGCCCGATTCCCAATTGCTTTTCGTCAATCTGTGGGATGGGAGGACTCATTTCAGTTTTGTTACCTCAGGTGTCCCACCAAAAGAGGAATTCCAAAGCAAAGCCGTGGGGAAGACTGAAGGGACAATACGAACTATGGTTAAAAATTGGGGCCTAGGGGCATGGCAAGACCAATATGCTATCTCTTCATCCAGCCACTGAGCGGCCTTACTTGTTGACTGGGCTCAGCCTGAGCGTCACAATGTGTGTTTGTGACCAATGTGTCCCGCGAGCATGGGCGGGGCCTAATGGGCCACACTGGTTTCAACTACAGTGAACGTTGGACAACATGCCAACCACAAGATTTCTTGCCATGGGAAGGAGTTCTGATTTCTGCATCACCTTCAACCCTGGGCAGTGATTAGAGATAAGGTCTAGGTTCTGAAACCTGAAAACCGAGGTTGGGAAGAGATGACGACCTAAGGCCATGGCGGCTGGATGTGCTCAGTGTGCGGCCAGCTGTCTGGGAGGGGCCAGGGGCTCCAGGCTCAGGCTGTGTCAGAAAGGGCATTAGTGCCCTGGTCAGCCTATGCATTTGGGGTACAGCCATGGTCGGTGCAGGTTGATCCTCATTTGGGGTTACTGGGTAGCCCCAGAGGACAATGTTTTTCTTCTGGAGGGTCGGCAGAGTGCTGCATTGTAGTTCTGGATTGCCAAAATGGAGGGCTTGTGGGCCAGTAGTCTGACGACAAAAGTCTGAGAACACAAGCTAGGCTTAGGTTTTTGGGTGAGGCCATGGCAGGCACAATCTACAGACCTGAATCGAGATCTCGTGCATCTGAAGTCAGCGCGAGGATCAGACGATCACTCAGGTTGGAGTTTCTGTCCCTGATGGCCCCTTCATGAATGGGGGGGGGCATCACGAGGCCATGGGTGTTTTCCCACGATGGGAGTTGTGAGAAGCTCCAAACTGCAGAGAGTCTTCTGCAGGACAATTGAGACCTGTTGTTTGGCTCCAGACCAATGACTATGAGCAGGGTTCTAAGGATGGATGGCTGGGTAGCCCACCTCGCATTCCAATTGTCTCCTAGCAACAAGACAGGTTAAATGTCCTGGATCTGTGGGGAGCAACCGAGGACGCTGTGTTGAAATGGACACCCCTAAGGATGGGTCCTAATGTGCTTTTGTGTCTATGGAGACCTTGGAATGAAGAGGTGGCACTGGGGCCCTAAAGGGTTCTCCTAAACAGAGGCTTTGACACAGCTCCAAAGTGCAAGTTTCCCATGTGTAGATGAGATGTTTTCTGATGGGTGAGTCAAGAAACAACTATATGCTGCTTTTAAAATCCAGGCCTCTGAGGAGAGATGCCTGGAAACCAAAGCAATGGATCTGATTAGTGCCTAGGGGCCTGTTCTTTCCTTTTTACCTCTGGGGACATCTGTCTATGGGTCTGAGTGCAGGTAGGTGCTCATTTGGGCTCAGATTACCCCTGTTTTTCCTGGGAAGCCACCACTTTTGAGATGTATCAGGGACTTTGGAGGTTTATCCTATTAGAAGGGTTGTGGCCATTGGAATGGGCACACACAATTCCCTTGGAGAGGGCATGTACAGTCCTCTGGTTTGGCTCCAGGGGCCTGAGCCTGTAGGTTGTGTAGGCCAGGGCTGTTGGACAGTTGTCTGAAAACACAAACTCAGCTTATGTTTCGGGTCATAGGTATGGCAGGACTGATGTACAGACCATGAGGAGAACTCTTCGGGATTTGAAAGAAGGGCGAGTGTGAGGATCCTTCTCAAGTTTTTGTCTCTGGATATCGTGTCACTCATGGTCGTGGAATTTCTGGGTGACTTAGTGGGAAATGGACGAGTCTTACTGTCTGGTGGTTTGGCCCCGTCCAAAGAGATTGGGGTCATTCTGTGGGCTGGAAGAAGTCCGTTTTTTGATGTTGTTGTTGTTGTTGTTGTTGTTATCTTTTTTAACCTCAGGTGTCCCACCAAATGAGGGATTCCAGAGTAGAGACTTGGGGAGGGGCGACTGGACAGTCAGAAATCTGGTTAAAAATTGGGGCCTAGAGACATGTCAAGCCCATTATGACATCTAAAGGTCCAGCCACTGAGAGGACTTACTAGAGGACAGGACTCATGCTGAGGGTCACAATGCGTGTGTATGCCCTCGTCGCACTCAAGAATGGGCGGAACCTCAGGGTGAATGCTGGTTTCTCATACACTGAACGTTGGACAACGTGCCAACCACAAGGGTTCTTGCCATGGGTAAGGAGGAGTTCTGATTTCTGCATCACACTCACCCCTGGGCAGTGATTGAGGATAAGGTCTCGTTTCTGAATCCTGAAAACTGAGGTAGGGAAGAGATGATGACCTAAGGCCATGGCGGGTTTTATGTGCTCAGTGTGCGGTCAGCCTTCTGGGTGTTGGTCAGGAGGTCCGGGCTCAGGTTGTGTTCGACAGTGCATTAGTGCCCAGGTTAGACTATATAATTTGGGTAAGGTCGAGTGCTGTGTAGGTTTATCCTCATTTAAGGTGCCTGGGAAGCTCATGAGGCAATAATTTTTTTTTTTTCTAGAGGGCCGGCAGAGTGCTGCATTGTGGGTCCGGAATTGCCAAATTTTAGGACTTCGGGGCCAGCAGTTTGAGGACGGAAGTGTGAGAAGACAGCTAGACATGGGTTTCAGGGCGAGGGCACGACAAGTACCCCCTGCAGATCTGAACCACTATCTCATGCTTCTGAAGTCAGGGCGAGGATCAGACATTGGCTCAGGTTGGAGTTCCTGTGCATGACGGCCGCTATATGAAGGGAGGGGAATCTCGGGGCCATTGAGGTTTTCCCACGTTGGGAGTTGTGGGATGCCCCCTTCAAGGATTCCTTCTGCGGGACAATTGAGACCTGTTGGACAGCTCCAGGACATCCCATATGGAATGACTCCAGAGCACCGTTCGCGGATGGATGCCTGGGAAGCCCGCCTCGCATTCCAATTGTCTCCTAGCAACAAGACAGTTTAGATCTCATGGCTCTGCCGGAGCTACCGGGGTGGCTGAGTTGAAATGGACGTTTTTGAGGATGGGTCCTAATGTGATTTTGTGTCCATGAGTGCCTTGGAATGGGGCGGTGGCACCGGGACCCTGAAGTACTCTCCTAAGCTTTGGACATGACTCCCATGCACAGGTTTCCTTGTGGAGACGAGATGAGTTCTGATGGGTGCCTCAGAAAAACCCCTATGCTCGTATTGGAATCAGGCTTTTGAGGACACATGCCCGTAACCCAAAGCAATGGATCCTATTATGGCCTAGGGTCTTGTCTGGTTCAATCTTCTTCTCTGGGGACATCCATCTATGGTATGAGTGGAGGTTGATTATCAGCTGAAGTCAGACAGCCCTTGTTTGTTCTGGGCGACATACACTATTGGGATGGCCTCAGGGACTTTGGAGGTTTCTCCTAATTTGTACGATTTTGGACCATGGAATGGGCAGAATTCCCATGGATTGTTAGGCCCAGTCCTAATGTGTGTCTCCAGGGGCCCAGCCTGGAGGGTGTGTGGCCCAAGACTTTGAGGACAGAAGTCTGAAGACACAAACTCAGCTTAGGTTTGGGGACGTAGGTATGGCAGGCCCGATCTACAAACCATGAGAAGAACTCTTCAGGATATGAAGAAAGTGCGAGTCTGAGGCGCTTGCTCAGGCTTTTGTCTCTGGATTTTGTATCAGCGATGGCCGTGGAATGTCGGGGACGCCTCATGGGCCATGGACGAATCTTCCTCTCTGAGGATTTGGCCCGATTCCCAATTGCTTTTCGTCCATCTGTGGGATGGGAGGACTCATTTCAGTTTTGTTACCTCAGGTGTCCCACCAAAAGAGGAATTCCAAAGCCAAGCCGTGGGGAAGACTGAAGGGACAACCCGAACTATGGTTAAAAATTTGGGCCTAGGGGCATGGCAAGCCCAATATGTTATCTCTTCATCGAGCCACTGAGCGGCCTTACTTGAGGACTGGGCTCAGCCTGAGCGTCACAATGTGTGTTTGTGACCAATGTGGCCCGCGAGCATGGGCGGGGCCTAATGGGCCACACTGGTTTCAACTACAGTGAACGTTGGACAACATGCCAACCACAAGATTTCTTGCCATGGAAATGAGTTCTGATTTCTGCATCACCTTCATCCCTGGGCAGTGATTAGAGATAAGGTCTAGGTTCTGAAACCTGAAAACCGAAGTTGGGAAGAGAAGACGACCTAAGGCCATGGCGGCTGGATGTGCTCAGTGTGCGGCCAGCTGTCTGGGAGGGGCCAGGGGCTCCAGGCTCAGGCTGTGTCAGAAAGGGCATTAGTGCCCTGGTCAGCCTATGCATTTGGGGTACAGCCATGGTCGGTGCAGGTTGATCCTCATTTGGGGTTACTGGGTAGCCCCAGAGGACAATGTTTTTCTTCTGGAGGGTCGGCAGAGTGCTGCATTGTAGTTCTGGATTGCCAAACTGGAGGGCTTGTGGGCCAGTAGTCTGACGACAAAAGTCTGAGAACACAAGCTAGGCTTAGGTTTCTGGGTGAGGCCATGGCAGGCACAATCTACAGACCTGAATCGAGATCTCGTGCATCTGAAGTCAGCGCGAGGATCAGACGATCGCTCAGGTTGGAGTTTCTGTCCCTGATGGCCCCTTCATGAATGGGGGGGGGCATCACGAGGCCATGGGTGTTTTCCCACGATGGGAGTTGTGAGAAGCTCCAAACTGCAGAGAGTCTTCTGCAGGACAATTGAGACCTGTTGTTTGGCTCCAGACCAATGACTATGAGCAGGGTTCTAAGGATGGATGGCTGGGTAGCCCACCTCGCATTCCAATTGTCTCCTAGCAACAAGACAGGTTAAATGTCCTGGATCTGTGGGGAGCAACCGAGGACGCTGTGTTGAAATGGACACCCCTAAGGATGGGTCCTAATGTGCTTTTGTGTCTATGGAGACCTTGGAATGAAGAGGTGGCACTGGGGCCCTAAAGGGTTCTCCTAAACAGAGGCTTTGACACAGCTCCAACGTGCAAGTTTCCCATGTGTAGATGAGATGTTTTCTGATGGGTGAGTCAAGAAACAACTCTATGCTGCTTTTGAAATCCAGGCCTCTGAGGAGAGATGCCTGGAAACCAAAGCAATGGATCTGATTAGTGCCTAGGGGCCTGTTCTTTCCTTTTTACCTCTGGGGACATCTGTCTATAGGTCTGAGTGCAGGTAGGTGCTCATTTGGGCTCAGATTACCCCTGTTTTTCCTGGGAAGCCACCACTTTTGAGATGGATCAGGGACTTTGGAGGTTTATCCTATTAGAAGGGTTGTGGCCATTGGAATGGGCACACACAATTCCCTTGGAGAGGGCAAGTACAGTCCTCAGGTTTGGCTCCAGGGGCCTGAGCCTGTAGGTTGTGTAGGCCAGGGCTGTTTGGACAGTTGTCTGAAAACACAAACTCGGCTTATGTTTCGGGTCATAGGTATCGCAGGACTGATCTACAGACCATGAGGAGAACTCTTCGGGATTTGAAAGAAGGGCGAGTGAGGCTCCTGCTCAAGTTTTTGTCTCTTGATATCGTGTCACTCATGGTCGTGGAATTTCTGGGTGACTTCATGGGAAATGGACGAGTCTTACTCTCTGGTGGTTTGGCCCCGTCCAAAGAGATTGGGGTCATTCTGTGAGCTGGAAGAAGTCCGTATTTTTTTTTTGTTGTTGTTGCTGTTTTCTTTTTTAACCTCAGGTGTCCCACCAAATGAGGGATTCCAGAATAGAGACCTGGGGAGGGGCGACTGGACAGTCAGAAATCTGGTTAAAAATTGGGGCCTAGTGACATGTCAAGCCCATTATGACATCTAAAGGTCCAGCTACTGAGAGGACTTACTAGAGGACAGGACTCATGCTGAGGGTCACAATGCGTGTGTATGCCCTCGTCGCACTCAAGAATGGGCGGGGCCTCAGGGTGAATGCTGGTTTCTCCTACACTGAACGTTGGACACGTGCCAACCACAAGGGTTCTTGCCATGGGTAAGGAGGAGTTCTGATTTCTGCATAACATTCACCCCTGGGCAGTGATTGGAGATAAGGTCTCGTTTCTGAAGCCTTAAAACTGAGGTAAGGAAGAGATGATGACCTAAGGCCATGGCGGGTTTTATGTGCTCAGTGTGCGGTCAGCTTTCTGGGTGTTGGTCAGGAGGTCCGGGCTCAGGTTGTGTTCGACAGTGCATTAGTGCCCAGGTTAGACTATATAATTTGGGCAAGGTCGAGAGCTGTGTAGGTTTATCCTCATTTAAGGTGCCTGGGAAGCTCATGAGGCAATAATTTTTTTTTTTTTTCTAGAAGGCCGGGAGAGTGCTGCATTGTGGGTCTGGAATTGCCAAATTTTAGGACTTCGGGGCCAGGAGTTTGAGGACGGAAGTGTGAGAAGACAAGCTAGACATGGGTTTCAGGGCGAGGGCACGACAGGTACCCCCTGCAGATCTGAACCAATATCTCATGCTTCTGAAGTCAGAGCGAGGATCAGACGTTGGCTAAGGTTGCAGTTCCTGTGCATGATGGCCGCTTTATGAAGGGAGCGGAATCTCGGGGCCATTGAGGTTTTCCCACGTTGAGAGTTGTGGGATGCCCCCTTCAAGGATTCCTTCTGCGGGACAATTGGGACATGTTGGACAGCTCCAGGACATCCCATATGGAATGACTCCAGAGCAACGTTCGCGGATGGATGCCTGGGAAGCCCGCCTCGTATTCCAATTGTCTCCTAGCAACAAGACAGTTTTGATCTGATGGCTCTGCCGGAGCAACCGGGGTGGCTGAGTTGAAATGGACTTTCCTGAGGATGGGTCCTAATGTGTTTTTGTGTCCATGAGGGCCTTGGAATGGGGCGGTGGCACCGGGACCCTGAAGTACTCTCCTAAGCTTTGGACATGGCTCCCATGCACAGGTTTCCTTGTGGAGACGAGATGAGTTCTGATGGATGCCTCAGGAAAACCCCTATGCTCGTATTGGAATCAGGCTTTTGAGGACACATGCCTGTAACCCAAAGCAATGGATCCTATTATGGCCTAGGGTCCTGTCTGGTTCAATCTTCTTCTCTGGGTACATCCATCTATGGTATGAGTGGAGGTCGATTATCAGCTGGCGTTAGACAGCCCTTGTTTGTTCCGGGTGACCAAATCTATTGGGATGGCCTCAGGGACTTTGGAGGTTTCTCCTAATTTGTACGATTTTGGACCATGGAATGGGCAGAATTCCCATGGATTGGTAGGCACAGTCCTAATGTGTGGCTCCAGGCGCCCAGCCTGGAGCGTGTGTGGCCCAAGACTTTGAGGACAGAAGTCTGAAAACACAAACTCAGCTTAGGTTTGGGGACGTAGGTATGGCAGGCCCGATCTACAAACCATGAGAAGAACTCTTCAAGATATAAAGAAAGTGCGAGTCTGAGGCGCTTGCTCAGGCTTTTGTCTCTCGATTTTGTATCAGCGATGGCCGTGGAATGTCGGGGAGGCCTCATGGGCCATGGTCGAATCTTCCTCTCTGAGGATTTGGCCCGATTCCCAATTGCTTTTCGTCAATCTGTGGGATGGGAGGACTCATTTCAGGTTTTTTACCTCAGGTGTCCCACCAAAAGAGGAATTCCAAAGCAAAGCCATGGGGAAGACTGAAGGGACAACCCGAAATATGGTTAAAAATTGGGGCCTAGGGGCATGGCAAGCCCAATATGCTATCTCTTCATCCAGCCACTGAGTGGCCTTACTTGAGGACTGGGCTCAGCCTGAGGGTCACAATGTGTGTTTGTGACCAATGATGGCCTGCGAGCATGGGCGGGGCCTCATGGGCCACACTGGTTTCAACGACACTGAACGTTGGACAACATGCCAACCACAAGGTTTCTTGCCATGGGGAAGGAGTTCTGATTTCTGCATCACCTTCAACCTTGGGCACTGATTGGAGATAAGGTCTAGGTTCTGAAACCTGAAAACCGAGGTTGGGAAGAGATGACGACCTAAGGCCATGGCGGCTGGATGTGCTCAGTGTGCGGCCAGCTGTCTGGGAAGGGCCAGGGGGTCCAGGCTCAGGCTGTGTCAGAAAGGGCATTAGTGACCTGGTCAGCCTATGTATTTGGGGTAATGCCAAGGTCGGTGCAGGTTGATCCTCATTTGGGGTTACTGGGTAGCCCCAGAGGACAATGTTTTTCTTCTGGAGGGCAGGTAGAGTGCTCCATTGTAGTTCTGGATTTCCAAATGAAGGGCTTGTGGGCCAGTAGTCTGACGACAAAAGTCTGAGAACACAAGCTAGGCTTAGGTTTCTTGGTGAGGCTATGGCACAATCTACAGACCTGAATCGAGATCTCGTGCATCTGAAGTCAGGGCGAGGATCAGACGATCGCTCAGGTTGGAGTTTCTGTCCCTGATGGCCCCTTCATGAACGGGGGGGCATCATGAGGCCATGGGGGTTTTCCCACTATGGGAGTTGTGAGAAGCTCCAAACTGCAGAGAGTCTTCTGCAGGACAATTGAGACCTGTTGTTTGGCTCCAGGCCAATGATTCTGTGCAGGGTTCTAAGGATGGATGGCTGGGTAGCCCACCTCGCATTCCAATTGTCTCCTAGCAACAAGACAGGTTAGATCTCCAGGATCTGTGGGCAGCTACCGAGGATGCTGAGTTGAAATGGACACCCCTGGGGATGGGTCCTAATGTGCTTTTGTGTCTATGGAGACCTTGGAATAAAGAGGTGGCACTGGGGCCCTAAATGGTTCTCCTAAACAGAGGCTTTGACACAGCTCCAACGTGCAAGTTTCCCATGTGTAGATGAGATGTTTTCTGATGGGTGAGTCAAGAAATAGCTATATGCTGCTTTGAAATCCAGGCTCTGAGGAGAGATGCCTGGAAATCAAAGCAATGGATCTGAGTAGTGCCTAGGGGCCTGTTCGTTCCTTTTTACCTCTGGGGACATCTGTCTATGGGTCTGAGTGCAGGTAGGTGCTCATTTGGGCTCAGATTGCCCCTGTTTTTCCTATGAAGCCACCACTTTTGAGATGGATCAGGGACTTTGGAGGTTTATCCTATTAGAAGGGTTGTGCCCATAGGAATGGGCACAAACAATTCCCTTGGAGAAGGCAAGTACATTCCTCAGGTTTGGCTCCAGGGGCCTGAGCCTGTAGGTTGTGTAGGCCAGGGCTGTTTGGACAGTTGTCTGAAAACACAAACTCGGCTTATGTTTCGGGTCATAGGTATGGCAGGACTGATGTACAGACCATGAGGAGAACTCTTAGGAATTTGAAAGAAGGGCTAGTGTGAGGCTCTGCTCTAGTTTTTGTCTCTGGATATCGTGTCATTCATGGTCGTGGAATTTCTGGGAGACTTTATGGGAAATGGACGAGTCTTACTCTCTGGTGGTTTGGCCCCTTCCAAAGAGATTGGGTTCATTCTGTGGGCTGGAAGAAGTCCGTTTTGTTGTTGTTGTTGTTGTTGTTGTTGTTGTTTCCTTTTTTAACCTCAGGTGTCCCACCAAATGAGGGATTCCAGAGTAGAGACCTGGGGAGGGGCGACTGGACAGTCAGAAATCTGGTTAAAAATTGGGGCCTAGTGACATGTCAAGCCCATTATGACATCTAAAGGTCCAGCCACTGAGAGGACTTACTAGAGGACAGGACTCATGCTGAGGGTCACAATGCGTGTGTATGCCCTCCTCGCACTCAAGAATGGGCGGGGCCTCAGGGTGAATGCTGGTTTCTCCTACACTGAACGTTGGACAATGTGCCAAACACAAGGCTTCTTGCCATGGGTAAGGAGGAGTTCTGATTTCTGCATAACATTCACCCCTGGGCAGTGATTGGAGATAAGGTCTCGGTTCTGAAGCCTGAAAACTGAGGTAGGGAAGAGATGATGACCTAAGGCAATGGCGGGTTTTATGTGCTCAGTGTGCGGTCAGCTTTCTGGGTGTTGGTCAGGAGGTCCGGGCTCAGGTTGTGTTCGACAGTGCATTAGTGCCCAGGTTAGACTATATAATTTGGGTAAGGTCGAGTGCTGTGTAGGTTTATCCTCATTTAAGGTGCCTGGGCAGCTCATGAGGCAATAATTTTTTTTTTCTAGAGGGCCGGTAGAGTGCTGCATTGTGGGACCGGAATTGCCAAATTTTAGGACTTCGGGGCCATGAGTTTGAGGACGGAAGTGTGAGAAGACAAGCTAGACATTGGTTACAGGGCGAGGGCACGACAGGTAACCCCTGCAGATCTGAACCACTATCTCATGCTTCTGAAGTCAGGGCGAGGATCAGACGTTGGCTCAGGTTGGAGTTCCTGTGCCTGACGGCCGCTTTATGAAGGGAGCAGAATCTCGGGGCCATTGAGGTTTTCCCACGTTGGGAGTTGTGGGATGCCCCCTTCAAGGATTCCTTCTGCGGGACAATTGAGACCTGTTGGACAGCTCCAGGACATCCCATATGGAATGACTCCAGAGCACCGTTCGTGGATGGATGCTTGGGAAGCCCGCCTCGCATTCCAATTGTCTCCTAACAACAAGACAGTTTTGATCTGATGGCTCTGCCGGAGCAACCGGGGTGGCTGAGTTGAAATGGACTTTCCTGAGGATGGGTCCTAATGTGTTTTTGTGTCCATGAGGGCCTGGGAATGTGGCGGTGGCACCGGGACCCTGAAGTAATCTCCTAAGCTTTGGACATGGCTCCCATGCACAGGTTTCCTTGTGGAGACGAGATGAGTTCTGATGGGTGCCTCAGGAAAACCCCTATGCTCGTATTGGAATCAGGCTTTTGAGGACACATGCCTGTAACCCAAAGCAATAGATCCTATTATAACCTAGGGTCCTGTCTGGTTCAATCTTCTTCTCTGGGGACATCCATCTATGGTATGAGTGGATGTCGATTATCAGCTGGTGTCAGACAGTCCTTGTTTGTTCCGGGCGACCTACACTATTGGGATGGCCTAAGGGACTTTGGAGGTTTCTCCTAATTTGTACGATATTGGACCATGGAATGGGCAGAATTCCCATGGATTGGTAGGCACAGTCCTAATGTGTGGCTCCAGGCGCCCAGCCTGGTGCGTGTGTGGCCCAAGATTTTGAGGACAGAAGTCTGAAAACACAAACTCAGCTTAGGTTTGGGGACGTATGTATGGCAGGCCCGATCGACAAACCATGAGAAGAAATCTTCAGGATATGAAGAAAGTGTGAGTCTGAGGCGCTTGCTCAGGCTTTTGTCTCTGGATTTTGTATCAGCGATGGCCGAGGAATGTCGGGGAGGCCTCATGGTCCATGGACGAATCTTCCTCTCTGAGGATTTGGCCCGATTCCCAATTGCTTTTCGTCAAACTGTGGGATGGGAGGACTCATTTAAGGTTTGTTACCTCAGGTGTCCCACCAAAAGAGGAATTCCAAAGCAAAGCCGTGGGGAAGACTGAAGGGACAACCCGAACTATGGTTAAAAATTGGGGCCTAGGGGCATGGCAAGCCCAATATGCTATCTCTTCATCCACCCACTGAGTGGCCTTACTTGAGGACTGGGCTCAGCCTGAGGGTCACAATGTGTGTTTGTGACCAATGTGGCCCGCGAGCATGGGCGGGGCCTCATGGGCCACACTGGTTTCAACGACACTGAACGTTGGACAACATGCCAACCACAAGGTTTCTTGCCATGGGGAAGGAGTTCTGATTTCTGCATCACCTTCAACCTTGGGCACTGATTGGAGATAAGGTCTAGGTTCTGAAACCTGAAAACCGAGGTTGGGAAGAGATGACGACCTAAGGCCATGGCGGCTGGATGTGCTCAGTGTGCGGCCAGCTGTCTGGGAGGGGCCAGGGTCTCCAGGCTCAGGCTGTGTCAGAAAGGGCATTAGTGCCCTCTTCAGCCTAAGTATTTGGGGTACAGCCAAGGTCGGTGCAGGTTGATCCTCATTTGGGGTTACTGGGTAGCCCCAGAGGACAATATTTTTCTTCTGGAGGGCCGGCAGAGTGCTGCATTGTAGTTCTGGATTGCCAAACTGGAGGGCTTGTGGGCCAGTAGTCTGACGACAAAAGTCTGAGAACACAAGCTAGGCTTAGGTTTCTGGGTGAGGCCATGGCAGGCACAATCTACAGACCTGAATCGAGATCTCGTGCATCTGAAGTCAGGGCGAGGATCAGACGATCGCTCAGGTTGGATTTTCTGTCCCTGATGGCCCCTCATGAATGGGGGGGGGGGGCATCACGAGGCCATGGGTGTTTTCCCACGATGGGAGTTGTGAGAAGCTTTAAACTGCAGAGAGTCTTTTGCAGGACAATTGAGACCTGTTGTTTGGCTCCAGGCCAATGATTCTGAGCAGGGTTCTAAGGATGGATGGCTGGGTAGCCCACCTCGCATTCCAATTGTCTCCTAGCAACAAGACACGTTAGATCTCCTGGATCTGTGGGGAGCAACCGAGGACGCTGTGTTGAAATGGACACCCCTAAGGATGGTTCCTAATGTGCTTTTGTGTCTATGGAGACCTTGGAATGAAGAGGTGGCACAGGTGCCCTAAAGGGTTCTCCTAAACAGAGGCTTTGACACAGCTCCAACGTGCACGTTTCCCATGTGTAGATGATGTTTTCTGATGGGTGAGTAAGAAACAACTATATGCTGCTTTTGAAATCCAGGCCTCTGAGGAGAGATGCCTGGAAACCAAAGCAATGGATCTGATTAGTGCCTAGGGGCCTGTTCTTTCCTTTTTACCTCTGGGGACATCTGTCTATGGGTCTGAGTGCAGGTAGGTGCTCAGTTGGGCTCAGATTGCCCCTGTTTTTCCTGGGAAGCCACCACTTTTGAGATGGATCAGGGACTTTGGAGGTTTATCCTATGAGAAGGGTTGTGGCCATTGGAATGGGCACACACAATTCCCTTGGAGAGGGCAAGTACAGTCCTCAGGTTTGGCTCCAGGGGCCTGAGCCTGTAGGTTGTGTAGGCCAGGGCTGTTTGGACAGTTGTCTGAAAACACAAACTCGGCTTATGTTTCGGGTCTTAGGTATGGCAGGACTGATGTACAGACCATGAGGAGAACTCTTCGGGATTTGAAAGAAGGGTGAGTGTGAGGATCCTTCTCAAGTTTTTGTCTCTTGATATCGTGTCACACATGTTGGTGGAATTTCTGGGTGACTTTATGGGAAATGGACGAGTCTTACTCTCTGGTGGTTTGGCCCCGTCCAAAGAGATTGGGGTCATTCTGTGGGCTGGAAGAAGTCCGTTTTTTGTTGTTGTTGTTGTTGTTGTTGTTGTTTTCTTTTTTAACCTCAGGTGTCCCACCAAATGAGGGATTCCAGAATAGAGACCTGGGGAGGGGCGACTGGACAGTCAGAAATCTGGTTAAAAATTGGGGCCTAGGGACATGTCAAGCCCATTATGACATCTAACGGTCCAGCCACTGAGAGGACTTACTAGAGGACAGGACTCATGCTGAGGGTCACAATGCGTGTGTATGTCCTCGTCGCACTCAAGAATGGGCGGGGCCTCAGGGTGAATGCTGGTTTCTCCTACACTGAACGTTGGACAACGTGCCAACCACAAGGATTCTTGCCATGGGTAAGGAGGAGTTCTGATTTCTGCATAACATTCATCCCTGGGCAGTGATTGGAGAAAAGTTCTCATTTCTGAAGCCTGAAAACTGAGGTAGGGAAGAGATGATGACCTAAGGCCATGGCGGGTTTTATGTGCTCAGTGTGCGGTCAGCTTTCTGGGTGTTGGTCAGGAGGTCCGGGCTCAGGTTGTGTTCGACAGTGCATTAGTGCCCAGGTTAGACTATATAATTTGGGTAAGGTCGAGTGCTGTGTAGGTTTATCCTCATTTAAGGTGCCTGGGCAGCTCATGAGGCAATAATTTTTTTTTTTTCTAGAGGGCCGGGAGAGTGCTGCATTGTGGGTCTGGAATTGCCAAATTTTAGGACTTCGGGGCCAGGAGTTTGAGGACGGAAGTGTGAGAAGACAAGCTAGACATGGGTTTCAGGGCGAGGGCACGACAGGTACCCCCTGCAGATTTGAACCAATATCTCATGCTTCTGAAGTCAGGGCGAGGATCAGACGTTGGCTCAGGTTGGAGTTCCTGTGCATGACGGCCGCTTTATGAAGGGAGCGGAATCTCGGGGCCATTGAGGTTTTCCCACGTTGGGAGTTGTGGGATGCCCCCTTCAAGGATTCCTTCTGCGGGACAATTGAGACCTGTTGGACAGCTCCAGGACATCCCATATGGAATGACTCCAGAGCACCGTTCACGGATGGATGCCTGGGAAGCCCGCCTCGCATTCCAATTGTCTCCTAGCAACAAGACAGTTTTGATCTGATGGCTCTGCCGGAGCAACCGGGGTGGCTGAGTTGAAATGGACTTTCCTAAGGATGGGTCCTAATGTGTTTTTGTGTCCATGAGGGCCTTGAAATGGGGCGGTGGCACCGGGACCCTGAAGTACTCTCCTAAGCTTTGGACATGGCTCTCATGCACAGGTTTCCTTGTGGAGACGAGATGAGTTCTGATGGGTGCCTCAGGAAAACCCCTATGCTCGTATTGGAATCAGGCTTTTGAGGACACATGCCTGTAACCCAAAGCAATGGATCCTATTATGGCCTAGGGTCCTGTCTGGTTCAATCTTCTTCTCTGGGTACATCCATCTATGGTATGAGTGGATGTCGATTATCAGCTGGTGTCAGACAGTCCTTGTTTGTTCCGGGCGACCTACACTATTGGGTTGGCCTCAGGGACTTTGGAGGTTTCTCCTAATTTGTACGATTTTGGACCATGGAATGGGCAGAATTCCCATGGATTGGTAGGCACAGTCATAATGTGTGGCTCCAGGCACCCAGCCTGGAGTGTGTGTGGCCCAAGACTTTGAGGACAGAAGTCTGAAAATACAAACTCAGCTTAGGTTTGGGGACGTAGGTATGGCAGGCCCGATCGACCAACCATGAGAAGAACTCTTCAAGATACGAAGAAAGTGCGAGTCTGAGGGCTTGCTCAGGCTTTTGTCTCTTGATTTTGTATCAGCGATAGCCGTGGATTGTCGGGGAGGCCTCATGGGCCATGGTCGAATCTTCCTCTCTGAGGATTTGGCCCGATTCCCAATTGCTTTTCGTCAATCTGTGGGATGGGAGGACTCATTTCAGGTTTTTTACCTCAGGTGTCCCACCAAAAGAGGAATTCCAAAGCAAAGCCGTGGGGAAGACTGAAGGGACAACCCGAACTATGGTTAAAAATTGGGGCCTAGGGGCATGGCAAGCCCAATATGCTATCTCTTCATCCAGCCACTGAGCGGCCTTACTTGAGGACTGGGCTCAGCCTGAGGGTCACAATGTGTGTTTGTGACCAATGTGGCCCGCGAGCATGGGCGGGGCCTCATGGGCCACACTGGTTTCAACGACACTGAACGTTGGACAACATGCCAACCACAAGGTTTCTTGCCATGGGGAAGGAGTTCTGATTTCTGCATCACCTTCATCCTTGGGCACTGATTGGAGATAAGGTCTAGGTTCTGAAACCTGAAAACCGAGGTTGGGAAGAGATGACGACCTAAGGCCATGGCGGCTGGATGTGCTCAGTGTGCGGCCAGCTGTCTGGGAGAGGCCAGGGGCTCCAGGCTCAGGCTGTGTCAGAAAGGGCATTAGTGCCCTGGTCAGCCTATGTATTTGGGGTACAGCCATGGTCGGTGCAGGTTGATCCTCATTTGGGGTTACTGGGTAGCCCCAGAGGACAATGTTTTTCTTCTGGAGGGCCGGCAGAGTGCTGCATTGTAGTTCTGGATTGCCAAACTGGAGGGCTTGTGGGCCAGTAGTCTGACGACAAAAGTCTGAGAACACAAGCTAGGCTTAGGTCTGGGTGAGGCCATGGCAGGCACAATCTACAGACCTGAATCGAGATCTCGTGCATCAGAAGTCAGCGCGAGGATCAGACGATCGCTCAGGTTGGAGTTTCTGTCCCTGATGGCCCCTTCATGAATGGGGGGGGGCATCACGAGGCCATGGGGGTTTTCCCACGATGGGAGTTGTGAGAAGCTGCAAACTGCAGAGAGTCTTCTGCAGGACAATTGAGACCTGCTGTTTGGCTCCAGACCAATGATTCTGAGCAGGGTTCTAAGGATGGATGGCTGGGTAGCCCACCTCGCATTCCAATTGTCTCCTAGCAACAAGACAGGTTAAATGTCCTGGATCTGTGGGGAGCAACCGAGGACGCTGTGTTGAAATGGACACCCCTAAGGATGGTTCCTAATGTGCTTTTGTGTCTATGGAGACCTTGGAATGAAGAGGTGGCACTGGTGCCCTAAAGGGTTCTCCTAAACAGAGGCTTTGACACAGCTCCAACGTGCACGTTTCCCATGTGTAGATGAGATGTTTTCTGATGGGTGAGTCAAGAAACAGCTATATGCTGCTTTTGAAATCCAGGCCTCTGAGGAGAGATGCCTGGAAACCAAAGCAATGGATCTGATTAGTGCCTAGGGGCCTGTTCTTTCCTTTTTACCTCTGGGGACATCTGTCTATGGGTCTGAGTGCAGGTAGGTGTTCATTTGGGCTCAGATTGCCCCTGTTTTTCCTGGGAAGCCACCACTTTTGAAATGGATCAGGGACTTTGGAGGTTTATCCTATGAGAAGGGTTGTGGCCATTGGAATGGGCACACACAATTCCCTTGGAGAGGGCAAGTACAGTCCTCAGGTTTGGCTCCAGGGGCCTGAGCCTGTAGGTTGTGTAGGCCAGGGCTGTTTGGACAGTTGTCTGAAAACACAAACTCGGCTTATGTTTTGGGTCTTAGGTATGGCAGGACTGATGTACAGACCATGAGGAGAACTCTTCGGGATTTGAAAGAAGGGTGAGTGTGAGGATCCTTCTCAAGTTTTTGTCTCTTGATATCGTGTCACACATGGTCGTGGAATTTCTGGGTGACTTTATGGGAAATGGACGAGTCTTACTCTCTGGTGGTTTGGCCCCGTCCAAAGAGATTGGGGTCATTCTGTGGGCTGGAAGAAGTCCTTTTTTTTTTGTTGTTGTTGTTGTTGTTGTTTTTTTCTTTTTTAACCTCAGGTGTCCCACCAAATGTGGGATTCCAGAATAGAGACCTGGGGAGGGGCGACTGGACAATCAGAAATCTGGTTAAAAATTGGGGCCTAGGGACATGTCAAGACCATTATGACATCTAATGGTCCAGCCACTGAGAGGACTTACTAGAGGACAGGACTCATGCTGAGGGTCACAATGCGTGTGTATGCCCTCGTCGCACTCAAGAATGGGCGGGGCCTCAGGGTGAATGCTGGTTTCTCCTACACTGAACGTTGGACAACGTGCCAACCACAAGGGTTCTTGCCATGGGTAAGGAGGAGTTCTGATTTCTGCATCACACTCACCCCTGGGCAGTGATTGGAGATAAGGTCTCGTTTCTGAAGCCTGAAAACTGAGGTAGGGAAGAGATGATGACCTAAGGCCATGGCGGGTTTTATGTGTTCAGTGTGCGGTCAGCTTTCTGGGTGTTGGTCAGGAGGTCCGGGCTCAGGTTGTGTTCGACAGTGCATTAGTGCCAAGGTTAGGCTATATAATTTGGGTAAAGTCGAGTGCTGTGTAGGTTTACCCTCATTTAAGGTGCCTGGGCAGCTCATGAGGCAATAATTTTTTTTCTAGAGGGCAGGCAGAGTGCTGCATTGTGGGTCCGGAATTGCCAAACTTGAGGGCTTCGGGGCCAGGAGTGTGAGGACGGAAGTCTGAGAAGACAAGCTAGACTTGGGTTTCAGGGCGAGGGCACGGCAGGTACCCCCTGCAGATCTGAACCAATATCTCATGCATCTGAAGTCAGAGCGAGGATCAGACGTTGGCTCAGGTTGGAGTTTCTGAGCATGACGGCCGCTTCATGAAGGGAGTAGAATCTCGAGGCCATTGAGGTTTTCCCACGTTGGGAGTTGTGGGATGCCCCCTTCAAGGATTCCTTCTGCGGGACAATTGAGACCTGTTGGACAGCTCCAGGACATCCCATATGGAATGACTCCAGAGCACCGTTCGCGGATGGATGCCTGGGAAGCCCGCCTCGCATTCCAATTGTCTCCTAGCAACAAGACAGTTTAGATCTGATGGCTCTGCTGGAGCAACCGGGGTGGCTTAGTTGAAATGGACTTTCCTGAGGATGGGTCCTAATGTGTTTTTGTGTCCATGAGGGCCTTGGAATGGGGCGGTGGCACCGGGACCCTGAAGTACTCTCCTAAGCTTTGGACATGGCTCCCATGCACAGGTTTCCTTGTGGAGACGAGATGAGTTCTGATGGGTGCCTCAGGAAAACCCCTATGCTCGTATTGGAATTAGGCTTTTGAAGACACATGCCTGTAACCCAAAGCAATGGATCCTATTATGGCCTAGGGTCCTGTCTGGTACAATCTTCTTCTCTGGGGACATGCATCTATGGTATGAGTGGAGGGCGATTATCAGCTGGTGTCAGACAGCCCTTGTTTGTTCCGGGCGACCTACACTATTGGGATGGCCTCAGGGACTTTGGAGGTTTCTCGTAATTTGTACTATTTTGGACCATGGAATGGGCAGAATTCCCATGGATTGGTAGGCACAGTCCTAATGTGTGGCTCCAGGGGCCCAGCCTGCAGGGTATTTGGCCCAAGACTTTGAGGACAGAAGTCTGAAAACACAAACTCAGCTTAGGTTTGGGGACGTAGGTATGGCAGGCCCGATCTACAAACCATGAGAAGAACTCTTCAGGATATGAAGAAAGTGCTAGTCTGAGGCGCTTGCTCAGGCTTTTGTCTCTGGATTTTGTATCAGCGATGGCCGTGGAATGTCGGGGAGGCCTCATGGGCCATGGACGAATCTTCCTCTCTGAGGATTTGGCCCGATTCCCAATTGCTTTTCGTCAATCTGTTGGATGGGAGGACTCATTTCAGTTTTGTTACCTCAGGTGTCCCACCAAAAGAGGAATTCCAATGCCAAGCCGTGGGGAAGACTGAAGGGTCAACCCGAATTATGGTTAAAAATTGGGGCCTATGGGCATGGCAAGACCAATATGCTATCTCTTCATCCAGCCACTGAGCGGCCTTACTTGAGGACTAGGCTCAGCCTGAGCGTCACAATGTGTGTTTGTTACAAATGTGGCCCGTGAGCATGGGCGGGGCCTCATGGGCAACACTGGTTTCAACGAAAATGAATGTTGGACAACATGCCAACCACAAGGTTTCTTGCCATGGGGAAGGAGTTCTGATTTTTGCATCACCTTCAACCCTGGGCAGTGATTGGAGTAAGGTCTAGGTTCTGAAACCTGAAAACCGAGGTTGGGAAGAGATGACGACCTAAGGCCATGGCGGCTCGATGTGCTCAGTTTGCGGCCAGCTGTCTGGGAGGGTCCAGGGGGTCCAGGCTCAGGCTGTGTCAGAAAGGGCATTAGTGCCCTGGTCAGCCTATGCATTTGGGGTACAGCCATGGTCGGTGCAGGTTGATCCTCATTTGGGGTTACTGGGTAGCCCCAGAGGACAATGTTTTTCTTCTGGAGGGCCGGCAGAGTGCTGCATTGTAGTTCTAGATTGCCAAACTGGAGGGCTTGTGGGCCAGAAGTCTGACGACAAAAGTCGGAGAACACAAGCTAGGCTTCGGTTTCTGGGTGAGGCCTTGGCAGGCACAATCTACAGACCTGAATCGAGATCTCGTGCATCTGAAGTCAGGGCGAGGATCAGACGATCGCTCAGGTTGGAGTTTCTGTCCCTGATGGTCCCTTCATGAATGGGGGGGTCATCACGAGGCCATGGGTGTTTTCCCACTATGGGAGTTGTGAGAAGCTCCAAACTGCAGAGAGTCTTCTGCAGGACAATTGAGACCTGTTGTTTGGCTCCAGGCCAATGATTCTGAGCAGGGTACTAAGGATGGATGGCTGGGTAGCCCACCTTGCATTCCAATTGTCTCCTAGCAACAAGACAGGTTAGATCTCCTGGATCTGTGGGGAGCAACCGAGGACGCTGAGTTGAAATGGACACCCCTGAGGTTGGGTCCTAACGTGCTTTTGTGTCTATGGAGACCTTGGAATGAAGCGGTGGCACTGGGGCCCTAAAGGGTTCTCCTAAATAAAGGCTTTGACACAGCTCCAACTTGCAAGTTTCCCATGTGTAGATGAGATGTTTTCTGATGGGTGAGTCAAGAAACAGCTATATGCTGCTTTTGAAATCCAGGCCTCTGAGGAGAGATGCCTGGAAACCAAAGCAATGGATCTGATTAGTGCCTAGGGGCCTGTTCTTTCCTTTTTACCTCTGGGGACATCTGTCTATGGGTCTGAGTGCAGGAAGGTGCTCAGTTGGGCTCAGATTGCCCCTGTTGTTCCTGGGAAGCCACCACTATTGAGATGGATCAGGGAATTTGGAGGTTTATCCTATGAGAAGGGTTGTGGCCATTGGAATGGGCACTCACAATTCCCTTGGAGAGGGCAAGTACAGTCCTCAGGTTTGGCTCCAGGGGCCTGAGCCTGTAGGTTGTGTAGGCTAGGGCTGTTTGGACAGTTGTCTGAAAACACAAACTCGGCTTATATTTCGGGTCATAGGTATGGCAGTACTGATCTACAGACCATGAGGAGAACTCTTAGGGATTTGAAGGAAGGGCGAGTGTGAGGCTCTGCTCAAGTTTTTGTCTCTGCATATCGTGTCACTCATGGACGTGGAATTTCTGGGTGTCTTCATGGGAAATGGACGAGTCTTACTCTCTGGTGGTTTGGCCCCGTCCAAAGAGTTTGGGGTCATTCTGTGGGCTGGAAGAAGTCCGTTTTTTGTTGTTGTTGTTGTTGTTGTTGTTTTCTTTTTTAACCTCAGGTGTCCCACCAAATGATGGATTCCAGAGTAGAGCCCTGGGGAGGGGCGCCTGGACAATCAGAAATCTGGTTAAAAATTGGGGCCTAGGGACATGTCAAGCCCCTTATGACATCTAATGGTTCAGCCACTGAGAGGACTTACTAGAGGACAGGACTCATGCTGAGGGTCACAATGCGTGTGTATGCCCTCATCGCACTCAAGAATGGGCGGGGCCTCAGGGTGAATGCTGGTTTCTCCTACACTGAACGTGCCAACCACAAGGATTCTTGCCATGGTAAGGAGGAGTTCTGATTTCTGCATCACACTCACCCCTGGGCAGTGATTGGAGATAAGGTCTCGGTTCTGAAGCCTGAAAACTGAGGTAGGGAAGAGATGATGACCTAAGGCCATGGCGGGTTTTATGTGCTCAGTGTGTGGTTAGCTTTCTGGGTGTTGGTCAGGAGGTCCGGGCTCAGGTTGTGTTCGACAGTGCATTAGTGTCCAGGTTAGACTATATAATTTGGGTAAAGTCGAGTGCTGTGTAGGTTTACCCTCATTTAAGGTGCCTGGGCAGCTCAAGAGGCAATAATTTTTTTTCTAGAGGGCAGGAAGAGTGCTGCATTGTGGGTCCGGAATTACCAAACTTGAGGGCTTCGGGGCCAGGAGTGTGAGGACGGAAGTCTGAGAAGACAAGCTAACTTGGGTTTCAGGGCGAGGGCACGGCAGGTACCCCCTGCAGATCTGAACCAATATCTCATGCATCTGAAGTCAGGGCGAGGATCAGACGTTGGCTCAGGTTGGAGTTTCTGAGCATGACGGCCGCTTCATGAAGGGAGCGGAATCTCGAGGCCATTGAGGTTTTCCCACGTTGGGAGTTGTGGGATGCCCCCTTCAAGGATTCCTTCTGCGGGACAATTGAGACCTGTTGGACAGCTCCAGGACATCCCATATGGAATGACTCCAGAGCACCGTTCGCGGATGGATGCCTGGGAAGCCTGCCTCGCATTCCAATTGTCTCCTAGCAACAAGACTGTTTAGATCTGATGGCTCTGCCGGAGCAACCGGGGTGGCTGAGTTGAAATGGACTTTCCTGAGGATAGGTACTAATGTGTTTTTGTGTCCATGAGGGCCTTGGAATGGGGCGGTGGCACCGGGACCCTGAAGTACTCTCCTAAGCTTTGGACATGGCTCCCATGCACAGGTTTCTTGTGGAGACGAGATGAGTTCTGATGGGTGCCTCAGGAAAACTCCTATGCTCGTATTGGAATCAGGCTTTTGAGGACACATGCCTGTAACCCAAAGCAATGGATCCTATTATGGCCTAGGGTCCTGTCTGGTACAATCTTCTTCTCTGGGGACATCCATCTATGGTATGAGTGGAGGGTGATTATCAGCTGGTGTCAGACAGCCCTTTTTTGTTCCGGGAGACCTACACTATTGGGATGGCCTCAGGGACTTTGGAGGTTTCTCTTAATTTGTACTATTTTGGACCATGGAATGGGCAGAATTCCCATGGATTGGTAGGCACAGTCCTAATGTGTGGCACCAGGGGCCCAGCCTGCAGGGTGGTTGGCCCAAGACTTTGAGGACAGAAGTCTGGAAACACAAACTCAGCTTAGATTTGGGGACGTAGGTATGGCAGGCCCGATCTACAAACCATGAGAAGAACTTTTCAGGATATGAAGAAAGTGCGCGTCTGAGGCGCTTGCTCAGGCTTTTGTCTCTGGATTTTGTATCAGCGATGGCCGTGGAATGTCGGGGAGGCCTCATGGGCCATGGACGAATCTTCCTCTCTGAGGATTTGCCCCGATTCCCAATTGCTTTTCGTCAATCAGTGGGATGGGAGGACTCATTTCAGTTTTGTTAACTCAGGTGTCCCACCAAAAGAGGAATTCCAATGCCAAGCCGTGGGGAAGACTGAAGGGTCAACCCGAACGATGGTTAAAAATTGGGGCCTTGGGGCATGGCAAGCCCAATATGCTATCTCTTCATCCAGCCACTGAGCGGCCTTACTTGAGGACTGGGCTCAGCCTGAGCGTCACAATGTGTGTTTGTGACCAATGTGTCCCGCGAGCATGGGCGGGGCCTCATGGGCCACACTGGTTTCAACTACACTGAACGTTGGACAACATGCCAACCACAAGGTTTCTTGCCATGGGGAAGGAGTTCTGATTTCTGCATCACCTTCAACCCTGGGCAGTGATTGGAGATAAGGTCTAGGTTCTGAAACCTGAAAACCGAGGTTGGGACGAGATGACGACCTAAGGCCTTGGCGTCTCGATGTGCTCAGTGTGCGGCCAGCTGTCTGGGAGGGTCCAGGAGGTCCAGGCTCAGGCTGTGTCAGAAAGGGCATTAGTGCCCTGGTCAGCCTATGTATTTGGGGTACAGCCATGGTCGGTGCAGGTTATCCTCATTTGGGGTTACTGGGTAGCCCCAGAGGACAATGTTTTCTTCTGGAGGGCCGGCAGAGTGCTGCACTGTAGTTCTGGATTGCCAAACTGGAGGGCTTATGGGCCAGTAGTCTGACGACAAAAGTCTGAGAACACAAGCTAGGCTTAGGTTTCTGGGTGAGGCCATGGCAGGCATAATCTATAGACCTGAATCGAGATCTCGTGCATCTGAAGTCAGGGCGAGGATCAGACGATCGCTCAGGTTGGAGTTTCTGTCCCTGATGGCCCCTTCATGAATGGGGGGGGGGCTTCACGCGGCCATGGGTGTTTTCCCACGATGGGAGTTGTGAGAAGCTCCAAATTGCAGAGAGTCTTCTACAGGACAATTGAGACCTGTTGTTTGGCTCCAGGCCAATGATTCTGAGCAGGGTTCTAAGGATGGATGGCTGGGTAGCCCACCTCGCATTCCAATTGTCTCCTAGCAACCAGACAGGTTACATCTCCTGGATCTGTGGGGAGCAACCGAGGACGCTGAGTTGAAATGGACACCCCTGGGGATGGGTCCTAACGTGCTTTTGTGTCTATGGAGACCTTGGAATGAAGCGGTGGCACTGGGGCCCAAAAGGGTTCTCCTAAACAAAGGCTTTGACACAGCTCCAACGTGCAAGTTTCCCATGTGTAGATGAGATGTTTTCTGATGGGTGAGTCAAGAAATAGCTATATGCTGATTTGAAATCCAGGCCTCTGAGGAGAGATGCCTGGAAACCAAAGCAATGGATCTGATTAGTGCCTAGGGGCCTGTTCTTTCCTTTTACCTCTGGGGACATCTGTCTATGGGTCTGAGTGCAGGTAGGTGCTCAGTTGGGCTCAGATTGCCCCTGTTTTTCCTGCGAAGCCACCACTATTGAGATGGATGAGGGACTTTGGAGGTTTATCCTATGAGAAGGGTTGTGGCCATTGGAATGGGCACACACAATTCCCTTGGAGAGGGCAAGTACAGTCCTCAGGTTTGGCTCCAGGGGCCTGAGCCTGTAGGTTGTGTAGGCCAGGGCTGTTTGGACAGTTGTCTGAAAACACAAACTCGGCTTATGTTTCGGGTCATAGGTATGGCAGGACTGATCTACAGACCATGAGGAGAACTCTTCGGGACTTGAAAGAAGGGCTAGTGTGAGGCTCTGCTCAAGTTTTTGTCCTGGATATCGTGTCACTCATGGTCGTTGAATTTCTGGGTGTCTTCATTGGAAATGGACGAGTCTTACTCTCTTGTGGTTTGGCCACGTCCAAAGAGTTTGCCTTCATTCTGTGGGCTGGAAGAAGTCCGTTTTTTTTTTGTTGTTGTTGTTGTTGTTTTTTTCTTTTTTAACCTCAGGTGTCCCACCAAATGATGGATTCCAGAGTAGAGCCCTGGGGAGGGGCGACTGGACAATCAGAAATCAGGTTAAAAATTGGGGCCTAGGGACATGTCAAGCCCATTATGACATCTAATGGTCCAGCCACTGAGAGGACTTACTAGAGGACAAGACTCATGCTGAGGGTCACAATGCGTGTGTATGCCATCATCGCACTCAAGAATGGGCGGGGCCTCAGGGTGAATGCTGGTTTCTCCTACACTGAACATTGGACAACGTGCCAACCACAAGGGTTCTTACCATGGGTAAGGAGGAGTTCTGATTTCTGCATCACACTCACCCCTGGGCAGTGATTGGAGATAAGGTCTCGTTTCTGAAGCCTGAAAACTGAGGTAGGGAAGAGATGATGACCTAAGGCCATGGCGGGTTTTATGTGTTCAGTGTGCGGTCAGCTTTCTGGGTGTGGTCAGGAGGTCCGGGCTCAGGTTGTGTTCGACAGTGCATTAGTGCCCAGGTTAGACTATACAATTTGGATAAAGTCGAGTGCTGTGTAGGTTTACCCTCATTTAAGGTGCCTGGGCAGCTCATGAGGCAATAATTTTTTTTCTAGATGGCAGGCAGAGTGCTGCATTGTGGGTCCGGAATTGCCAAACTTGAGGGCTTCGGGGCCAGGAGTGTGAGGACGGAAGTCTGAGAAGACAAGCTAACTTGGGTTTCAGGGCGAGGGCATGGCAGGTACCCCCTGCAGATCTGAACCAATATCTCATGCATCTGAAGTCAGGGCGAGGATCAGACGTTGGCTCAGGTTGGAGTTTCTGAGCATGACGGCCGCTTCATGAAGGGAGCGGATTCTCGAGGCCATTGAGGTTTTCCCACGTTGGGAGTTGTGCGATGCCCCCTTCAAGGATTCCTTCTGCGGGACAATTGAGACCTGTTGGACAGCTCCAGGACATCCCATATGGAATGACTCCAGAGCACCGTTCGCGGATAGATGCCTGGGAAGCCCGCCTCACATTCCAATTGTCTCCTAGCAACAAGACAGTTTAGATCTGATGGCTCTGCCGGAGCAACCGGGGTGGCTTAGTTGAAATGGACTTTCCTGAGGATGGGTCCTAATGTGTTTTTGTGTCCATGAGGGCCTTGGAATGGGGCGGTGGCACCGGGACCCTGAAGTACTCTCCTAAGCTTTGGACATGGCTCCCATGCACAGGTTTCCTTGTGGAGACAAGTTGAGTTCTGATGGGTGCCTCAGGAAAACTCCTATGCTCGTATTGGAATCAGGCTTTTGAGGACACATGCCTGTAACCCAAAGCAATGGATCCTATTATGGCCTAGGGTCCTGTCTGGTACAATCTCCTTCTCTGGGGACATCCATCTATGGTATGAGTGGAGGGTGATTATCAGCTGGTGTCAGACAGCCCTTTTTTGTTCCGGGCGACCTACACTATTGGGATGGCCTCAGGGACTTTGGAGGTTTCTCTTAATTTGTACTATTTTGGACCATGGAATGGGCAGAATTCCCATGGATTGTTAGGCACAGTCCTAATGTGTGGCTCCAGGGGCCCAGCCTGCAGGGTGGTTGGCCCAAGACTTTGAGGACAGAAGTCTGAAAACACAAACTCAGCTTAGATTTGGGGACGTAGGTATGGCAGGCCCGATCTACAAACCATGAGAAGAACTCTTCAGGATATGAAGAAAGTGCGAGTCTGAGGCGCTTGCTCAGGCTTTTGTCTCTGGATTTTGTATCAGCGATGGCCGTGGAATGTCGGGGAGGCCTCATGGGCCATGGACGAATCTTCCTCTCTGAGGATTTGCCCCGATTCCCAATTGCTTTTTGTCAATCTGAGGGATGGGAGGACTCATTTCAGTTTTGTTAACTCAGGTGTCCCACCAAAAGAGGAATTCCAATGCCAAGCCGTGGGGAAGACTGAAGGGTCAACCCGAACTATGGTTAAAAATTGGGGCCTTGGGGCATGGCAAGCCCAATATGCTATCTCTTCATCCAGCCACTGAGCGGCCTTACTTGAGGACTGGGCTCAGCCTGAGCGTCACAATGTGTGTTTGTGACCAATGTGTCCCGTGAGCATGGGCGGGGCCTCATGGGCCACACTGGTTTCAACTACACTGAACGTTGGACAACATGCCAACCACAAGGTTTCTTGCCATGGGGAAGGAGTTCTGATTTCTGCATCACCTTCAACCCTGGGCAGTGATTGGAGATAAGGTCTAGGTTCTGAAACCTGAAAACCGAGGTTGGGACGATATGACGACCTAAGGCCATGGCGTCTCGATGTGCTCAGTGTGTGGCCAGCTGTCTGGGAGGGTCCAGGGGGTCCAGGCTCAGGCTGTGTCAGAAAGGGCATTAGTGCCCTGGTCAGCCTATGTATTTGGGGTACAGCCATGGTCGGTGCAGGTTATCCTCATTTGGGGTTACTGGGTAGCCCCAGAGGACAATGTTTTTCTTCTGGAGGGCCGGCAGAGTGCTGCACTGTAGTTCTGGATTGCCAAACTGGTGGGCTTATGGGCCAGTAGTCTGACGACAAAAGTCTGAGAACACAAGCTAGGCTTAGTTTTCTGGGTGAGGCCATGGCAGGCACAATCTATAGACCTGAATCGAGATCTCGTGCATCTGAAGTCAGGGCGAGGATCAGACGATCGCTCAGGTTGGAGTTTCTGTCCCTGATGGCCCCTTCATGAATGGGGGGGGGGGGCTTCACGAGGCCATGGGTGTTTTCCCACGATGGGAGTTGTGAAAAGCTCCAAATTGCAGAGAGTCTTCTGCAGGACAATTGAGACCTGTTGTTTGGCTCCAGGCCAATGATTCTGAGCAGGGTTCTAAGGATGGATGGCTGGGTAGCCCACCTCGCATTCCAATTGTCTCCTAGCAACAAGACAGGTTAGATCTCCTGGATCTGTGGGGAGCAACCGAGGACGCTGAGTTGAAATGGACACCCCTGGGGATGGGTCCTAACGTGCTTTTGTGTCTATGGAGACCTTGGAATGAAGCGGTGGCACTGGGGCCCAAAAGGGTTCTCCTAAACAAAGGCTTTGACACAGCTCCAACGTGCAAGTTTCCCATGTGTAGATGAGATGTTTTCTGATGGGTGAGTCAAGAAACAGCTATATGCTGATTTTGAAATCCAGGCCTCTGAGGAGAGATGCCTGGAAACCAAAGCAATGGATCTGATTAGTGCCTAGGGGCCTGTTCTTTCCTTTTTACCTCTGGGGACATCTGTCTATGGGTCTGAGTGCAGGTAGGTGCTCAGTTGGGGTCAGATTGCCCCTGTTTTTCCTGCGAAGCCACCACTATTGAGATGGATCAGGGACTTTGTAGGTTTATCCTATGAGAAGGGTTGTGGCCATTGGAATGGGCACACACAATTCCCTTGGAGAGGGCAAGTACAGTCCTCAGGTTTGGCTCCAGGGGCCTGAGCCTGTAGGTTGTGTAGGCCAGGGCTGTTTGGACAGTTGTCTGAAAACACAAACTCGGCTTATGTTTCGGGTCATAGGTATGGCAGGACTGATCTACAGACCATGAGGAGAACTCTTCGGGACTTGAAAGAAGGGCTAGTGTGAGGCTCTGCTCAAGTTTTTGTCCTGGATATCGTGTCACTCATGGTCGGTGAATTTCTGGGTGTCTTCATGGGAAATGGACGAGTCTTACTCTCTTTTGGTTTGGCCCCTTCCAAAGAGTTTGCGGTCATTCAGTGGGCTGGAAGAAGTCCGTTTTTTTTTTTTTGTTGTTGTTGTTGTTTTTTTCTTTTTTAACCTCAGGTGTCCCACCAAATGATGGATTCCAGAGTAGAGCCCTGGGGAGGGGCGACTGGAAAATCAGAAATCAGGTTAAAAATTGGGGCCTAGGGACATGTCAAGCCCATTATGACATCTAATGGTCCAGCCACTGAGAGGACTTACTAGAGGACAAGACTCATGCTGAGGGTCACAATGCGTGCGTATGCCCTTATCGCACTCAAGAATGGGCGGGGCCTCAGGGTGAATGCTGGTTTCTCCTACACTGAACGTTGGACAACGTGCCAACCACAAGGGTTCTTGCCATGGGTAAGGAGGAGTTCTGATTTCTGCATCACACTCACCCCTGGGCAGTGATTGGAGATAAGGTCTCGATTCTGAAGCCTGAAAACTGAGGTAGGGAAGAGATGATGACCTAATGCCATGGCGGGTTTTATGTGTTCAGTGTGCGGTCAGCTTTCTGGGTGTTGGTCAGGAGGTCCGGGCTCAGGTTGTGTTCGACAGTGCATTAGTGCCCAGGTTAGACTATATAATTTGGGTAAAGTCGAGTGCTGTGTAGGTTTACCCTCATTTAAGGTGCCTGGGCAGCTCATGAGGCAATAATTTTTTTTCTAGAGGGCAGGCAGAGTGCTGCATTGTGGGTCCGGAATTGCCAAACTTGAGGGCTTCGGGGCCAGGAGTGTGAGGACGGAAGTCTGAGAAGACAAGCTAGACTTGGGTTTCAGGGCGAGGGCACGGCAGGTACCCCCTGCAGATCTGAACCAATATCTCATGCATCTGAAGTCAGGGCGAGGATCAGACGTTGGCTCAGGTTGGAGTTTCTGAGCATGACGGCCGCTTCATGAAGGGAGCAGAATCTCGAGGCCATTGAGGTTTTCCCACGTTGGGAGTTGTGGGATGCCCCCTTCAAGGATTCCTTCTGCGGTACAATCGAGACCTGTTGGACAGCTCCAGGACATCCCATATGGAATGACTCCAGAGCACCGTTCGCGGATAGATGCCTGGGAAGCCCGCCTCGCATTCCAATTGTCTCCTAGCAACAAGACAGTTTAGATCTGATGGCTCTGCCGGAGCAACCGGGGTGGCTGAGTTGAAATGGACTTTCCTGAGGATGGGTCCTAATGTGTTTTTGTGTCCATGAGGGCCTTGGAATGGGGCGGTGGCACCGGGACCCTGAAGTACTCTCCTAAGCTTTGGACATGGCTCCCATGCACAGGTTTCCTTGTGGAGACGAGTTGAGTTCTGATGGGTGCCTCAGGAAAACTCCTATGCTCGTATTGGAATCAGGCTTTTGAGGACACATGCCTGTAACCCAAAGCAATGGATCCTATTATGTCCTAGGGTCCTGTCTGGTACAATCTCCTTCTCTGGGGACATCCATCTATGGTATGAGTGGAGGGTGATTATCAGCTGGTGTCAGACAGCCCTTTTTTGTTCCGGGCGACCTACACTATTGGGATGGCCTCAGGGACTTTGGAGGTTTCTCTTAATTTGTACTATTTTGGACCATGGAATGGGCAGAATTCCCATGGATTTGTAGGCACAGTCCTAATGTGTGGCTCCAGGGGCCCAGCCTGCAGGGTGGTTGGCCCAAGACTTTGAGGACAGAAGTCTGAAAACACAAACTCACCTTAGATTTGGGGACGTAGGTATGGCAGGCCCGATCTACAAACCATGAGAAGAACTCTTCAGGATATGAAGAAAGTGCGAGTCTGAGGCGCTTGCTCAGGCTTTTGTCTATGGATTTTGTATCAGCGATGGCCGTGGAATTTCGGGGAGGCCTCATGGGCCATGGACGAATCTTCCTCTCTGAGGATTTGGCCCGATTCCCAATTGCTTTTCGTCAATCAGTGGGATGGGAGGACTCATTTCAGTTTTGTTAACTCAGGTGTCCCACCAAAAGAGGAATTCCAATGCCAAGCCGTGGGGAAGACTGAAGGGTCAACCCGAACTATGGTTAAAAATTGGGGCTTAGGGGCATGGCAAGCCCAATATGCTATCTCTTCATCCAGCCACTGAGCGGCCTTACTTGAGGACTGGGCTCAGCCTGAGTGTCACAATGTGTGTTTGTGACCAATGTGTCCCGCGAGCATGGGCGGGGCCTCATGGGCCACACTGGTTTCAACTACACTGAACGTTGGACAACATGCCAACCACAAGGTTTCTTGCCATGGGGAAGGAGTTCTGATTTCTGCATCACCTTCAACCCTGGGCAGTGATTGGAGATAAGGTCTAGGTTCTGAAACCTGAAAACCGAGGTTGGGAAGAGATGACGACCTAAGGCCATGGCGTCTCGATGTGCTCAGTGTGCTGCCAGCTGTCTGGGAGGGTCCAGGGGTTCCAGGCTCAGGCTGTGTCAGAAAGGGCATTAGTGCCCTGGTCAGCCTATGTATTTGGGGTACAGCCATGGTCGGTGCAGGTTATCCTCATTTGGGGTTACTGGGTAGCCCCAGAGGACAATGTTTTTCTTCTGGAGGGCCAGCAGAGTGCTGCACTGTAGTTCTGGATTGCCAAACTGGAGGGCTTTTGGGCCAGTAATCTGACGACAAAAGTCTGAGAACACAAGCTAGGCTTAGGTTTCTGGGTGAGGCCATGGCAGGCACAATCTACAGACCTGAATCGAGATCTCGTGCATCTGAAGTCAGGGCGAGGATCAGACGATCCCTCAGGTTGGAGTTTCTGTCCCTGATGGCCCCTTCATGAATGGGGGGGGGGCTTCACGAGGCCATGGGTGTTTTCCCACGATGGGAGTTGTGAGAAGCTCCAAACTGCAGAGAGTCTTCTGCAGGACAATTGAGACCTGTTGTTTGGCTCCAGGCCAATGATTCTGAGCAGGGTTCTAAGGATGGATGGCTGGGTAGCCCACCTCGCATTCCAATTGTCTCCTACAACAAGAAAGGTTAGATCTCCTGGATCTGTGGGGAGCAACCGAGGACGCTGAGTTGAAATGGACAACCCTGGGGATGGGTCCTAACGTGCTTTTGTGTCTATGGAGACCTTGGAATGAAGCGGTGGCACTGGGGCCCAAAAGGGTTCTCCTAAACAAAGGCTTTGACACAGCTCCAACGTGCAAGTTTCCCATGTGTAGATGAGATGTTTTCTGATGGGTGAGTCAAGAAACAGCTATATGCTGCTTTTGAAATCCAGGCCTCTGAGGAGAGATGCCTGGAAACCAAAGCAATGGATCTGATTAGTGCCTAGGGGCCTGTTCTTTCCTTTTTACCTCTGGGGACATCTGTCTATGGGTCTGAGTGCAGGTAGGTTCTCAGTTGGACTCAGATTGCCCGTGTTTTTCCTGCGAAGCCACCACTATTGAGATGGATCAGGGACTTTGGAGGTTTATCCTATGAGAAGGGTTGTGGCCATTGGAATGGGCACACACAATTCCCTTGGAGAGGGCAAGTACAGTCCTCAGGTTTGGCTCCAGGGGCCCGAGCCTGTAGGTTGTTTAGGCCAGGGCTGTTTGGACAGTTGTCTGAAAACACAAACTCGGCTTATGTTTCGGGTCATAGGTATGGCAGGACTGATCTACAGACCATGAGGAGAACTCTTCGGGATTTGAAAGAAGGGCTAGAGTGAGGCTCTGCTCAAGTTTTTGTCCTGGATATCGTGTCACTCATGGTCGTTGAATTTCTGGGTGTCTTCATGGGAAATGGACGAGTCTTACTCTCTTGTGGTTTGGCCAAGTCCAAAGAGTTTGCCTTCATTCTGTGGGCTGGAAGAAGTCCGTTTTTTTTTTTGTTGTTGTTGTTGTTTTTTTCTTTTTTAACCTCAGGTGTGGCACCAAATGATGGATTCCAGAGTAGAGCCCTGGGGAGGGGCAACTGGACAATCAGAAATCAGGTTAAAAATTGGGGCCTAGGGACATGTCAAGCCCATTATGACATCTAATGGTCCAGCCACTGAGAGGACTTACTAGAGGACAGGACTCATGCTGAGGGTCACAATGCGTGTGTATGCCCTCATCGCACTCAAGAATGGGCGGGGCCTCAGGGTGAATGCTGGTTTCTCCTACACTGAACGTTGGACAACGTGCCAACCACAAGGGTTCTTGCCATGGGTAAGGAGGAGTTCTGATTTCTGCATCACACTCACCCCTGGGCAGTGATTGGAGATAAGGTCTCGGTTCTGAAGCCTGAAAACTGAGGTAGGGAAGAGATGATGACCTAAGGCCATGGTGGGTTTTATGTGCTCAGTGTGCGGTCAGCTTTCTGGGTGTTGGTCAGGAGGTCCGGGCTCAGGTTGTGTTCGACAGTGCATTAGTGCCCAGGTTAGACTATATAATTTGGGTAAAGTCGAGTGCTGTGTAGGTTTACCCTCATTTAAGGTGCCTGGGCAGCTCATGAGGCAATAATTTTTTTTCTAGAGGGCAGGCAGAGTGCTGCATTGTGGGTCCGGAATTGCCAAACTTGAGGGCTTCGGGGCCAGGAGTGTGAGGACGGAAGTCTGAGAAGACAAGCTAACTTGGGTTTCAGGGCGAGGGCACGGCAGGTACCCCCTGCAGATCTGAACCAATATCTCATGCATCTGAAGTCAGGGCGAGGATCAGACGTTGGCTCAGGTTGGAGTTTCTGAGCATGACGGCCGCTTCATGAAGGGAGCGGAATCTCGAGGCCATTGAGGTTTTCCCACGTTGGGAGTTGTGGGATGCCCCCTTCAAGGATTCCTTCTGCGGGACAATTGAGACCTGTTGGACAGCTCCAGGACATCCCATATGGAATGACTCCAGAGCACCGTTCGCGGATAGATGCCTGGGAAGCCCGCCTCGCATTCCAATTGTCTCCTAGCAACAAGACAGTTTAGATCTGATGGCTCTGCCGGAGCAACCGGGGTGGCTGAGTTGAAATGGACTTTCCTGAGGATGGGTCCTAATGTGTTTTTGTGTCCATGAGGGCCTTGGAATGGGGCGGTGGCACCGGGACCCTGAAGTACTCTCCTAAGCTTTGGACATGGCTCCCATGCACAGGTTTCCTTGTGGAGACGAGATGAGTTCTGATGGGTGCCTGAGGAAAACTCCTATGCTCGTATTGGAATCAGGCTTTTGAGGACACATGCCTGTAACCCAAAGCAATGGATCCTATTATGGCCTAGGGTCCTGTCTGGTACAATCTCCTTCTCTGGGGACATCCATCTATGGTATGAGTGGAGGGTGATTATCAGCTGGTGTCAGACAGCCCTTTTTTGTTCCGAGCGACCTACACTATTGGGATGGCCTCAGGGACTTTGGAGGTTTCTCTTAATTTGTACTATTTTGGACCATGGAATGGGCAGAATTCCCATGGATTGGTAGGCACAGTCCTAATGTGTGGCTCCAGGGGCCCAGCCTGCAGGGTGGTTGGCCCAAGACATTGAAGACAGAAGTCTGAAAACACAAACTCACCTTAGATTTGGGGACGTAGGTATGGCAGGCCCGATCTACAAACCATGAGAAGAACTCTTCAGGATATGAAGAAAGTGAGAGTCTGAGGCGCTTGCTCAGGCTTTTGTCTCTGGATTTTGTATCAGCGATGGCCGTGGAATGTCGGGGAGGCCTCATGGGCCATGGACGAATCTTCCTCTCTGAGGATTTGGCCCGATTCCCAATTGCTTTTCGTCAATCTGTGGGATGGGAGGACTCATTTCAGTTTTGTTAACTCAGGTGTCCCACCAAAAGAGGAATTCCAATGCCAAGCCGTGGGGAAGACTGAAGGGTCAACCCGAACTATGGTTAAAAATTGGGGCCTAGGGGCATGGCAAGCCCAATATGCTATCTCTTCATCCAGCCACTGAGCGGCCTTACTTGAGGACTGGGCTCAGCCTGAGCGTCACAATATGTGTTTGTGACCAATGTGTCCCGCGAGCATGGGCGGGGCCTCATGGGCCACACTGGTTTCAACTACACTGAACGTTGGACAACATGCCAACCACAAGGTTTCTTGCCTTGGGGAAGGAGTTCTGATTTCTGCATCACCTTCAACCCTGGGCAGTGATTGGAGATAAGGTCTAGGTTCTGAAACTTGAAAACCGAGGTTGGGAAGAGATGACGACCTAAGGCCATGGCGTCTCGATGTGCTCAGTGTGCGGCCAGCTGTCTGGGAGGGTCCAGGGGGTCCAGGCTCAGGCTGTGTCATAAAGGGCATTAGTGCCCTGGTCAGCCTATGTATTTGGGGTACAGCCATGGTCGGTGCAGGTTATCCTCATTTGGGGTTACTGGGTAGCCCCAGAGGACAATGTTTTTCTTCTGGAGGGCCAGCAGAGTGCTGCACTGTAGTTCTGGATTGCCAAACTGGAGGGCTTGTGGGCCAGTAGTCTGACGACAAAAGTCTGAGAACACAAGCTAGGCTTAGGTTTCTGGGTGAGGCCATGGCAGGCACAATCTACAGACCTGAATCGAGATCTCGTGCATCTGAAGTCAGGGCGAGGATCAGACGATCCCTCAGGTTGGAGTTTCTGTCCCTGATGGCCCCTTCATGAATGGGGGGGGGGATTCACGAGGCCATGGGTGTTTTCCCACGATGGGAGTTGTGAGAAGCTCCAAACTGCATAGAGTCTTCTGCAGGACAATTGAGACCTGTTGTTTGGCTCCAGGCCAATGATTCTGAGCAGGGTTCTAAGGATGGATGGCTGGGTAGCCCACCTCGCATTCCAATTGTCTCCTACAACAAGACAGGTTAGATCTCCTGGATCTGTGGGGAGCAACCGAGGACGCTGAGTTGAAATGGACACCCCTGGGGATGGGTCCTAACGTGCTTTTGTGTCTATGGAGACCTTGGAATGAAGCGGTGGCACTGGGGCCCAAAAGGGTTCTCCTAAACAAAGGCTTTGACACAGCTCCAACGTGCAAGTTTCCCATGTGTAGATGAGATGTTTTCTGATGGGTGAGTCAAGAAACAGCTATATGCTGCTTTTGAAATCCAGGCCTCTGAGGAGAGATGCCTGGAAACCAAAGCAATGGATCTGATTAGTGCCTAGGGGCCTGTTCTTTCCTTTTTACCTCTGGGGACATCTGTCTATTGGTCTGAGTGCAGGTAGGTGCTCAGTTGGCCTCAGATTGCCCCTGTTTTTCCTGCGAAGCCACCACTATTGAGATGGATCAGGTACTTTGGAGGTTTATCCTATGAGAAGGGTTGTGGCCATTGGAATGGGCACACACAATTCCCTTGGAGAGGGCAAGTACAGTCCTCAGGTTTGGCTCCAGGGGCCCGAGCCTGTAGGTTGTGTAGGCCAGGGCTGTTTGGACAGTTGTCTGAAAACACAAACTCGGCTTATGTTTCGGGTCATAGGTATGGCAGGACTGATCTACAGACCATGAGGAGAACTCTTCGGGATTTGAAAGAAGGGCTAGTGTGAGGCTCTGCTCAAGTTTTTGTCCTGGATATCGTGTCACTTATGGTCGTTGAATTTCTGGGTGTCTTCATGGGAAATGGACGAGTCTTACTCTCTTGTGGTTTGGCCACGTCCAAAGAGTTTCCCTTCATTCTGTGGGCTGGAAGAAGTCCGTTTTTTTTTTTTGTTGTTGTTGTTGTTGTTTTTTTCTTTTTTAACCTCAGGTGTGGCACCAAATGATGGATTCCAGAGTAGAGCCCTGGGGAGGGGCAACTGGACAATCAGAAATCAGGTTAAAAATTGGGGCCTAGGGACATGTCAAGCCCATTATGACATCTAATGGTCCAGCCACTGAGAGGACTTACTAGAGGACAGGACTCATGCTGAGGGTCACAATGCGTGTGTATACCCTCATCGCACTCAAGAATGGGCGGGGCCTCAGGGTGAATGCTGGTTTCTCCTACACTGAACGTTGGACAACGTGCCAACCACAAGGGTTCTTGCCATGGGTAAGGAGGAGTTCTGATTTCTGCATCACACTCACCCCTGGGCAGTGATTGGAGATAAGGTCTCGGTTCTGAAGCCTGAAAACTGAGGTAGGGAAGAGATGATGACCTAAGGCCATGGCGGGTTTTATGTGCTCAGTGTGCGGTCAGCTTTCTGGGTGTTGGTCAGGAGGTCCGGGCTCAGGTTGTGTTCGACAGTGCATTAGTGCCCAGGTTAGACTATATAATTTGGGTAAAGTCGAGTGCTGTGTAGGTTTACCCTCATTTAAGGTGCCTGGGCAGCTCATGAGGCAATAATTTTTTTTCTAGAGGGCAGGCAGAGTGCTGCATTGTGGGTCCGGAATTGCCAAACTTGAGGGCTTCGGGGCCAGGAGTGTGAGGACGGAAGTCTGAGAAGACAAGCTAACTTGGGTTTCAGGGCGAGGGCACGGCAGGTACCCCCTGCAGATCTGAACCAATATCTCATGCATCTGAAGTCAGGGCGAGGATCAGACGTTGGCTCAGGTTGGAGTTTCTGAGCATGACGGCCGCTTCATGAAGGGAGCGGAATCTCGAGGCCATTGAGGTTTTCCCACGTTGGGAGTTGTGGGATGCCCCCTTCAAGGATTCCTTCTGCGGGACAATTGAGACCTGTTGGACAGCTCCAGGACATCCCATATGGAATGACTCCAGAGCACCGTTCGCGGATAGATGCCTGGGAAGCCCGCCTCGCATTCCAATTGTCTCCTAGCAACAAGACAGTTTAGATCTGATGGCTCTGCCGGAGCAACCGGGGTGGCTGAGTTGAAATGGACTTTCCTGAGGATGGGTCCTAATGTGTTTTTGTGTCCATGAGGGCCTTGGAATGGGGCGGTGGCACCGGGACCCTGAAGTACTCTCCTAAGCTTTGGACATGGCTCCCATGCACAGGTTTCCTTGTGGAGACGAGATGAGTTCTGATGGGTGCCTGAGGAAAACTCCTATGCTCGTATTGGAATCAGGCTTTTGAGGACACATGCCTGTAACCCAAAGCAATGGATCCTATTATGGCCTAGGGTCCTGTCTGGTACAATCTCCTTCTCTGGGGACATCCATCTATGGTATGAGTGGAGGGTGATTATCAGCTGGTGTCAGACAGCCCTTTTTTGTTCCGAGCGACCTACACTATTGGGATGGCCTCAGGGACTTTGGAGGTTTCTCTTAATTTGTACTATTTTGGACCATGGAATGGGCAGAATTCCCATGGATTGGTAGGCACAGTCCTAATGTGTGGCTCCAGGGGCCCAGCCTGCAGGGTGGTTGGCCCAAGACATTGAAGACAGAAGTCTGAAAACACAAACTCACCTTAGATTTGGGGACGTAGGTATGGCAGGCCCGATCTACAAACCATGAGAAGAACTCTTCAGGATATGAAGAAAGTGAGAGTCTGAGGCGCTTGCTCAGGCTTTTGTCTCTGGATTTTGTATCAGCGATGGCCGTGGAATGTCGGGGAGGCCTCATGGGCCATGGACGAATCTTCCTCTCTGAGGATTTGGCCCGATTCCCAATTGCTTTTCGTCAATCTGTGGGATGGGAGGACTCATTTCAGTTTTGTTAACTCAGGTGTCCCACCAAAAGAGGAATTCCAATGCCAAGCCGTGGGGAAGACTGAAGGGTCAACCCGAACTATGGTTAAAAATTGGGGCCTAGGGGCATGGCAAGCCCAATATGCTATCTCTTCATCCAGCCACTGAGCGGCCTTACTTGAGGACTGGGCTCAGCCTGAGCGTCACAATATGTGTTTGTGACCAATGTGTCCCGCGAGCATGGGCGGGGCCTCATGGGCCACACTGGTTTCAACTACACTGAACGTTGGACAACATGCCAACCACAAGGTTTCTTGCCTTGGGGAAGGAGTTCTGATTTCTGCATCACCTTCAACCCTGGGCAGTGATTGGAGATAAGGTCTAGGTTCTGAAACTTGAAAACCGAGGTTGGGAAGAGATGACGACCTAAGGCCATGGCGTCTCGATGTGCTCAGTGTGCGGCCAGCTGTCTGGGAGGGTCCAGGGGGTCCAGGCTCAGGCTGTGTCATAAAGGGCATTAGTGCCCTGGTCAGCCTATGTATTTGGGGTACAGCCATGGTCGGTGCAGGTTATCCTCATTTGGGGTTACTGGGTAGCCCCAGAGGACAATGTTTTTCTTCTGGAGGGCCAGCAGAGTGCTGCACTGTAGTTCTGGATTGCCAAACTGGAGGGCTTGTGGGCCAGTAGTCTGACGACAAAAGTCTGAGAACACAAGCTAGGCTTAGGTTTCTGGGTGAGGCCATGGCAGGCACAATCTACAGACCTGAATCGAGATCTCGTGCATCTGAAGTCAGGGCGAGGATCAGACGATCCCTCAGGTTGGAGTTTCTGTCCCTGATGGCCCCTTCATGAATGGGGGGGGGGATTCACGAGGCCATGGGTGTTTTCCCACGATGGGAGTTGTGAGAAGCTCCAAACTGCATAGAGTCTTCTGCAGGACAATTGAGACCTGTTGTTTGGCTCCAGGCCAATGATTCTGAGCAGGGTTCTAAGGATGGATGGCTGGGTAGCCCACCTCGCATTCCAATTGTCTCCTACAACAAGACAGGTTAGATCTCCTGGATCTGTGGGGAGCAACCGAGGACGCTGAGTTGAAATGGACACCCCTGGGGATGGGTCCTAACGTGCTTTTGTGTCTATGGAGACCTTGGAATGAAGCGGTGGCACTGGGGCCCAAAAGGGTTCTCCTAAACAAAGGCTTTGACACAGCTCCAACGTGCAAGTTTCCCATGTGTAGATGAGATGTTTTCTGATGGGTGAGTCAAGAAACAGCTATATGCTGCTTTTGAAATCCAGGCCTCTGAGGAGAGATGCCTGGAAACCAAAGCAATGGATCTGATTAGTGCCTAGGGGCCTGTTCTTTCCTTTTTACCTCTGGGGACATCTGTCTATTGGTCTGAGTGCAGGTAGGTGCTCAGTTGGCCTCAGATTGCCCCTGTTTTTCCTGCGAAGCCACCACTATTGAGATGGATCAGGTACTTTGGAGGTTTATCCTATGAGAAGGGTTGTGGCCATTGGAATGGGCACACACAATTCCCTTGGAGAGGGCAAGTACAGTCCTCAGGTTTGGCTCCAGGGGCCCGAGCCTGTAGGTTGTGTAGGCCAGGGCTGTTTGGACAGTTGTCTGAAAACACAAACTCGGCTTATGTTTCGGGTCATAGGTATGGCAGGACTGATCTACAGACCATGAGGAGAACTCTTCGGGATTTGAAAGAAGGGCTAGTGTGAGGCTCTGCTCAAGTTTTTGTCCTGGATATCGTGTCACTTATGGTCGTTGAATTTCTGGGTGTCTTCATGGGAAATGGACGAGTCTTACTCTCTTGTGGTTTGGCCACGTCCAAAGAGTTTCCCTTCATTCTGTGGGCTGGAAGAAGTCCGTTTTTTTTTTTTTTTGTTGTTGTTGTTGTTTTTTTCTTTTTTAACCTCAGGTGTGGCACCAAATGATGGATTCCAGAGTAGAGCCCTGGGGAGGGGCAACTGGACAATCAGAAATCAGGTTAAAAATTGGGGCCTAGGGACATGTCAAGCCCATTATGACATCTAATGGTCCAGCCACTGAGAGGACTTACTAGAGGACAGGACTCATGCTGAGGGTCACAATGCGTGTGTATACCCTCATCGCACTCAAGAATGGGCGGGGCCTCAGGGTGAATGCTGGTTTCTCCTACACTGAACGTTGGACAACGTGCCAACCACAAGGGTTCTTGCCATGGGTAAGGAGGAGTTCTGATTTCTGCATCACACTCACCCCTGGGCAGTGATTGGAGATAAGGTCTGGGTTCTGAAGCCTGAAAACTGAGGTAGGGAAGAGATGATGACCTAAGGCCATGGCGGGTTTTATGTGCTCAGTGTGCGGTCAGCTTTCTGGGTGTTGGTCAGGAGGTCCGGGCTCAGGTTGTGTTCGACAGTGCATTAGTGCCCAGGTTAGACTATATAATTTGGGTAAAGTCGAGTGCTGTGTAGGTTTACCCTCATTTAAGGTGCCTGGGCAGCTCATGAGGCAATAATTTTTTTTCTAGAGGGCAGGCAGAGTGCTGCATTGTGGGTCCGGAATTGCCAAACTTGAGGGCTTCGGGGCCAGGAGTGTGAGGACGGAAGTCTGAGAAGACAAGCTAACTTGGGTTTCAGGGTGAGGGCACGGCAGGTACCCCCTGCAGATCTGAACCAATATCTCATGCATCTGAAGTCAGGGCGAGGATCAGACGTTGGCTCAGGTTGGAGTTTCTGAGCATGACGGCCGCTTCATGAAGGGAGCGGAATCTCGAGGCCATTGAGGTTTTCCCACGTTGGGAGTTGTGGGATGCCCCCTTCAAGGATTCCTTCTGCGGGACAATTGAGACCTGTTGGACAGCTCCAGGACATCCCATATGGAATGACTCCAGAGCACCGTTCGCGGATAGATGCCTGGGAAGCCCGCCTCGCATTCCAATTGTCTCCTAGCAACAAGACAGTTTAGATCTGATGGCTCTGCCGGAGCAACCGGGGTGGCTGAGTTGAAATGGACTTTCCTGAGGATGGGTCCTAATGTGTTTTTGTGTCCATGAGGGCCTTGGAATGGGGCGGTGGCACCGGGACCCTGAAGTACTCTCCTAAGCTTTGGACATGGCTCCCATGCACAGGTTTCCTTGTGGAGACGAGATGAGTTCTGATGGGTGCCTCAGGAAAACCCCTATGCTCGTATTGGAATCAGGCTTTTGAGGACACATGCCTGTAACCCAAAGCAATGGATCCTATTATGGCCTAGGGTCCTGTCTGGTACAATCTTCTTCTCTGGGGACATCCATCTATGGTTTGAGTGGAGGTCGATTATCAGCTGGTGTCAGACAGCCCTTGTTTGTTCCGGGAGACCTACACTATTGGGATGGCCTCAGGGTCTTTGGAGGTTTCTCTTAATTTGTACTATTTTGGACCATGGAATGGGCAGAATTCCCATGGATTGGTAGGCACAGTCCTAATGTGTGGCTCCAGGGGCCCAGCCCGGAGGGTGTGGGGCCCAAGACTTTGAGGACAGAAGTCTGAAAACACAAACTCAGCTTAGGTTTGGGGACGTAGGTATGGCAGGCCCGATCTACAAACCATGAGAAGAACTCTTCAGGATATGAAGAAAGTGCGAGTCTGAGGCGCTTGCTCAGGCTTTTGTCTCTGGATTTTGTATCAGCGATGGCCGTGGAATGTCGGGGAGGCCTCATGGGCCATGGACGAATCTTCCTCTCTGAGGATTTGGCCCGATTCCCAATTTCTTTTCGTCAATCTGTGGGATGGGAGGACTCATTTCAGTTTTGTTACCTCAGGTGTCCCACCAAAAGAGGAATTCCAAAGCCAAGCCGTGGGGAAGACTGAAGGGTCAACCCGAACTATGGTTAAAAATTGGGGCCTAGGGCCATGGCAAGCCCAATATGCTATCTCTTCATCCAGCCACTGAGTGTCCTTACTTGAGGACTGGGCTCAGCCTGAGCGTCACAATGTGTATTTGTGACCAATGTGGCCCGCGAGCATAGGCGGGGCCTCATGGGCCACACTGGTTTCAACTACACTGAACGTTGGACAACATGCCAACCACAAGGTTTCTTGCCATGGGGAAGGAGTTCTGATTTCTGCATCACCTTCAACCCTGGGCAGTGATTGGAGATAAGGTCTAGGTTCAGAAACCTGAAAACCGAGGTTGGGAAGAGATGACGACCTAAGGCCATGGCGGCTCGATGTGCTCAGTGTGCGGCCAGCTGTCTGGGAGGGTCCAGGGGGTCCAGGATCAGGCTGTGTCAGAAAGGGCATTAGTGCCCTGGTCAGCCTATGTATTTGGGGTACAGCCAAGGTCGGTGCAGGTTGATCCTCATTTGGGGTTACTGGGTGGCCCCAGAGGACAATGTTTTTCTTCTGGAGGGCCGGCAGAGTGCTGCATTGTAGTTCTGGATTGCCAAACTGGAGGGCTTGTGGGCCAGTAGTCTGACGACAAAAGTCTGAGAACACAAGCTAGGCTTAGGTTTCTGGGTGAGGCCATGGCAGGCACAATCTACAGACCTGAATCGAGATCTCGTGCATCTGAAGTCAGGGCGAGGATCAGACGATCGCTCAGGTTGGAGTTTCTGACCCTGATGGCCCCTTCATGAATGGGGGGGGGGGGGCATCACGAGGCCATGGGTGTTTTCCCACGATGGGAGTTGTGAGAAGCTCCAAACTGCAGAGAGTCTTCTGCAGGACAATTGAGACCTGTTGTTTGGCTCCAGGCCAATGATTCTGAGCAGGGTTCTAAGGATGGATGGCTGGGTATCCCACCTCGCATTCCAATTGTCTCCTAGCAACCAGACAGGTTACATCTCCTGGATCTGTGGGGAGCAACCGTGGACGCTGAGTTGAAATGGACACCCCTGGGGATGGGTCCTAATGTGCTTTTGTGTCTATGGAGACCTTGGAATGAAGCGGTGGCACTGGGGCACTAAAGGGTTCTCCTAAACAGAGGCTTTGACACAGCCCAACGTTCAAGTTTCCAATGTGTAGATGAGATGTTTTCTGATGGGTGAGTCAAGAAACAGCTATATGCTGCTCTTGAAATCCAGGTCTCTGAGGAGAGATGCCTGGAAACCAAAGCAATGGATCTAATTAGTGCCTAGTTGCCTGTTCTTTCCTTCATACCTCTGGGGACATCTGTCTATGGGTCTGAGTGCAGGTAGGTGCTCCGTTGGGCTCAGATTACCCCTGTTTTTCTTGGGAAGCCACCACTATTGAGATGGATCAGGGACTTTGGAGGTTTATCCAATTAGAAGGGTTGTGGCCTTTGGAATGGGCACACACAATTCCCTCTGAGAGGACAAGTACAGTCCTCAGGTTTGGCTCCAGGGGCCTGAGCCTGTAGGTTGTGTAGGCCAGGGTTGTTTGGACAGTTGTGTTAAAACACACATCCTCCATGCTAGGGCCCCTGGAACCACACATCAGGATTGTTCCTGCCCTCTCAAAGGGAATTCTTCATATTCCATTGGCCACAACCATATAAATCAGGAGAAATCTCCAATGTCCCTGGGACCATCCCAATATTGTAGGCTGCTCGGAACAAACAGGGGTGATCTGACACTAGCTGAGCAACTAGCTCCACACAGACTCAGAGACAGATGTCTCCAGAGAAGAACATTGAACTGGACAGGCCCCTAGGTCCTAATCAGATCCATTGCTTTGGTTTCCAGGCATCTCTTCTCAGAAGCCTGGTTTCCAATACCAGCCTATGGGGTTTCCATAGGCTCCTTCAGAGCAAGTCTTGTCTGCACATTGGAAACTTGCTCGAGGAGCTATGTCAGAACCTCAGAGGCCTGGTTTTCAATACCACCATATGGGGGTTTCCTGAGGCATCAGTCAGAACAAATGTCTTCTCCACATGGGAAACGTGCTCTTTCAAGCTGTGTCAAAACCTCCGGCTAGGAAAATCCTTCAGGGCCCCGGTGCCACCACCTCATTCCAAGGTCTCCATGGGCACAATCCCACATTAGGACCCATCTGCAGGAGAGTCTATTTCAACTCAGTGCCCTTGGGTGCTCCCCTAGAGTCAGCAGATCGAACCTATCTTGTCACTAGGAGACAATTGGAATGTGAGGCGGACTGGCTAGGCATCCATCTGTAGAAAACTACTCTGAAGTAATTCCATATGGGACGTCCTGGAGCCATCCAACAGGTCACAGCTGTCCTGCAGAAGGAATCCTTGCGCTTTGGAGCACCTCACAACTCCCATCATGGGAAAAGCTCTGTGGCCTCGTGGTGCACTGTCCCCTTCATGAAAGAGCCATCTTGGACAGAAACTCCAACCTGAGCCAACGTCTAATCCTCGCCCTGACTTCAGATGCACGAAATCTTGATTCAACTCTGCAGAGTGTGCCTGCCGAAACCCCGCCCCGAATCAAAACCTAGCTATTGTTCTCAGACTTCGTCCTCACACTCCGAGCCCACCAGCCCTCCAGTTAGGGAATTCTGGAGAGACACAATGCAGCACTCTGACTGCCCTCCAGAAGAGAAACGTTGTCCTATGGGGCTAACCAGAAACACCAAATGAGGATCAACCTGCATGCCACTTGACTCTACCCCAATTATACAGTTTCGCTTCAGCGTTAATGCCCTGTCTTGCACAGCCTGAGGTCTGAATTTTCAACCGACACCCAGACAGCTGGCTGTACACTGAGCACATCAGACCCGCCATGGCTTTAGGTCATCATCTCTTTTCAACCTTGGTTTTCAGGCTTCAGAACCTAGACCTTATATATACTCACTACCCAGGGGTGAACGTGATGCAGAAATAAAACTCCTTCTTCCTCAAGGCAAGAAACCTTGTGGTTGGCATGTTTTCCAACGTTCAGTGTAGGAGAATCCAGTGTAGCCCATGAGTCCCCGCCCATGCTTGAGAACCGCAATGGGCACAAACACATTGGGACCCTCAGTGTGAGCCCTGTCCTCAAGTAAAGCCTCTCAGGGTCTGGACCAAGACCCGCATTGCCATCCCTAGTCCCCCAATATTAATGAGAGGTTGAGAGTTCTAATCACCCCTATTCAGGTCTCTGCTCTGGAACCCCTGAGAAAAAAAAATATTGAAGGGTCTCCTCCATCCCCTGAATGAGCCCCAAAACTTGGGATCTGACCAAATCTTAAAAGAGAAAGAATCATCCATGGCCAAAGAGGCCATCCCGTCATTCCATGGCCACCATTGACACAAAATCTAGAGACAAAAGCCTGGAGATATGCCTCACACTTGCCCTTTGTTCATAGCCTGATAAATTCTTCTCGCGGTCTATAGATCAGGCATGTCATACCTACGTCCCCAAATCTAAGCTGAGTTTGGGTTTTCAGGTTTCTGTCCCCACTGTCCTGGCCCACACACCCTCCAGGCTGGGGCCCCTGGAGCCATGCCTCAGGACTGTGCCTGCCTTCTCCAAGCAAATTCTGCCCATTCCATTGGCCACAACCCTAAAGATTAGGAGAACACTCCAACGTCCCTGAGGCCATCCCAATAGTGTTGGCCACTCAGGGCAAACAGGGTGATCTGTCCCAAGATGAGCAACTACCTCAACTCAGATCCATAGACAGATAACCCCAGAGAAGAAGATTGAACCGGACAGGCACCTAGGCCCTAATCAGATCCATTGCTTTTGATTCCAGGCATCTCTCCTCAGAGGCCTGGTTTCCAATACCAGCTTATGTGTTCTTCAAGAGGTACCAGTCTGAACAAATCTCATTTCCACATGGGAAACATGCATTTTGGAGCTGTGTCACAACCTCCAGTTAAGGGAAACCTTCAGGTCCCAGCAGCCAACACCCCATTCCAAGGTCTCCATGGACACAAACCCGCATTATGACCCATCCGCAGGCGAGTCCATTTCAACACATCCCCTTTGGTTGCTCCCCAAAAGAAGCAGATCGAACCTGCCTTGTCACTAGGAGACAATAGGAATGTGAGGCGGGCACTCCAGGAATCCATCCTTAGAACCCTGCACTGCCGTGGTTCCGCATGGGACGTCCTGGAGCAATCTGACCGGTCTCGACTGTCCCGTAGAAGGAATCCTTGCCGATTGGAGCAACTTACAATGCCAATCGTGGGAAAGTCTCCATAGCCCCATGATGCCCCCCACCATCATGAAGGGGCCATCCTGAACAGAAACTTCAACCTGAGCCTACGTCTGATCCTCGCCCTGACTTCAGATGCATGAGATTTAGATTTAGCTCTACAGAGTGTGCCTGCCATGATCTTGACCCAAAACCTAAGCCTAGCTTGTGTTCTCTCACTTCCTTCCTCAATTCTGGCCCACAAGCCCTCCAGTGTGAGAATTCCGTCGCCACAATGCAGCACTCTTCCTTCCCTCCAGAAGAAAAACGTTGCCCCTGGGGCTACCCAGAAACGCCAAATGAGGATCAACCTGCATGCCACTCAACTTTACTTCAATTATACAGTCTAAGCTTGGCACTAATGCCCTGTCTGACACAGCCTGAGCCTGGACCTCCTGGATGACACCCAGAAAGGTGGTGTCACACCTAAGGACTGTGCCAGTGCTCTCCAAGTGAACTCTGCCCGTTTCATTTGCCACAACCTTACAGATTAGGAGAAACCTCCAATTCCCAAGACCAGCCCAATAGTGTTGGCCTCCCCCAACAAACATGGGTGATCTGACACAAGCTGAGCAGTGACCTCCATTCTGAATCTTAGACAGAGACACTCAGAGGAGAATATTGAAAAAGACAGGCCCCTAGACCGTAATCAGATCCATTGCTTTGGATTCCAGGCATTGTTCCCCAGATGCTTGGTTTCCAATACCAGGTTGTGGGGGTTTCAGAACAAATCTCGTCTCTACATGGGAAACTTGCTCTTTGGAGCTGCATCAAAACCTCAGGTTAGGAGAATTCTTCAGGGCAACAGAGCCACTGCCCCATTCCAAGGGATCCATGGACACAAATCCACATCATGACTGATCCTCATGAGAGTCCATTTCATTTCAGCCCCCTCGGTTGTTCCCCCAGTGACAGCAGATCGAATCCTCCTTTTCACTAGGACACAACTGGAATGCAAGTTGGACTGCCCAGGCATCCATCATTAGAACTGTGCTTTGGAGCATTTCTTATGGGACGTCCTTGATCCATCCAAAAGGTCGTGACTGTCCCGCTGACGGAATTCTTGTGGTTTGGAGCATCACACACTCACAAAGTTGAAAATCTTCCATGGTTTCCTGATGCCCCCCCACCTTCATGAAGGGGACATCATGTACAGAAACTCCAACCTAAGCCAACATCTGATCCTCGCCCTGACTTCAGATGCACGAGATCTCATTTCAGGTCTGTAGAGTGTGCCTGCCATGTCACCGCTGCGAATTCTAAGCTGAACTTGTGTTCTCAGACTTCTGTCCAAAAACACCTGGCCCACAAGCCCTGAAGTTGGCAATTCTGGAGCCAGAATGCAGCACTCTGCCTGCCCTCCAGAAGAAAATCTTTGCCCTATGGGGCCAACCAGAAACCCCAAATGAGGACCAACCTTCACATCACTCGACTGTACCCCAATTATACAGTCTAGCCTGGGGACTAATGCCCTGCCTGACACAGCCTGAGCCCAGACCTCATGATGGACACAGACATCTGGCCGCACACTAAGTGCATCGGACCCACCATGGCCGTAGGTCGTCATCTCTTACCAACCTCGGTTTTCAGGCTTCAGAATCTAGACCTTATCTCTACTCACTGCCATGCCGTGTACGTGATGCAGAAATCAGAACTCCTCCTTCCCCATGACCAGAAACCCTGTGGTTGGCATGTTGTCCAACGTGCAGTGTAGGAGAAACCAGCATGGCCCATGAGGCCTCAGACATGCTTGAGGGCTGCGATGGGCACAAACACACATTAGGACCCTAAGCATGAACCCTGGCCTCAAGTAAAGCCTCTCTGGGGTTGGACCAAGAGCCCACATATGGAGATTACCATGCCCCTACTCCCCAAACCTTAACCAGTGCTTGAGAAGTCTAGTCACCCCTACTCAGATCTCTTCTCTAGAATCCCTCCTTGGTGGGACACATGAGGTTAAAAAAAAATAGAGAAAGGACTCCTACCGTCCAAAGAATGACCGCAAACACTTGGAATTGGGCCAAATTCACAGAGAGAAATACTCGTCCATGGCTGATGAGGCCATCCTGACATTCCACGGCCACCATTGACACAAAATCCGGAGACAAAAGCCTGAAAAAGCGCCACACACTCGCCCTTTGTTCAAAGCCTGAAAAATTCTCACGGTCTGTAGATCGGGCCTGCCATACCTATGTCCCCAAACCTAAGCCACGTTTGTGTTTTCAGACTTCTGTCTCCATTGTCCTGGCCCACACACCCTCAAGGCTTGGCCCCATGGAGCCACACCTCAGGACTGTGCCTGCCCTCTCCATGGGAATTCTGCTCATTCCTTTGGCACAACCTGACAGATTAGGAGAAACATCCGAAGTCCCCGAGGCCACCCCAATATTGTAGGATGTCCGGGACAAACAGGGACCATCTGCCACAAGCTGAGCCACTACCTCCAATCAGACCTGTAGATAGATATCCATAGAAAAGAAGATTGAAGAGGACAGGCACCTAGGCCCTAAACGAATTCATTGCTTTTGTTTTCATGTATCTCTCCTCAGAGGCCTGGATTCCAATACCAGCACATGGGGGTTTCTGGAGCTACCAATCAGAACAAATCGCATGCCACATGGGAATCATGCTATATGGAACTGTGTCAAAACCTCCAGTTAGGAGAAAATTTCACGTCACTGGAGCCACCGCCCCATTCCAATGTCTCAATGGACACAATCCCACATTATGACCCATCCTCAGGAGAGTCCATTTCAACACAAACCTGGCGGTTGCTCACCCAGTGCCAGCAGATCAAACCTGCTTTGTCACTAGGAGACAATTGGAATGCGAGTTCGTTGCCCAGGTATCCATGTTAGAACTCTGCTCTGGAGAAATTCCTAATGGGGTGTCCTTGATCCATTCAACAGGTCTCAACTGTCCTGCAGAAGGAATCCTTGTGGTTTGCAGCATCACACACTCGCACCGTGGGAAAACCTCCATGGCCTCGTGATGCCTCCACCTTCAGGTAGAGGACATCATGGACAGAAACTCCCGTCTGATCCTCGCCCTGACCTCAGATTCATGAGATTTCAATTCAGCTCTGCAGAGTGTGCCTGCCTTGCCCTCGCCCCAAAACCTAAGCCAGCTCGCGTTCTCAGACTTCCATCCTCACACTCCTGGCCCACAAGCCTTCCACTTTGGGAATTCTGGAGACAAAATGCAGCACTCTGCCTGCCCTCCAGAAGAGAGACTTTGCCCTAGGGGTCTACCCAGAAACATCAAATGAGGATCAACCTGCAATTCTCTAGACTGTACCCCAATTATACAGTCTAGCCTGGGCACTAATGCCCTGTCTGACACAGCCTGACCCCAGACCTCGTGACCGACACCCAGACACCTGGCCTCACACTGAACACATCAAACATGCCATGGCCTTAGTTCATCATCTCTTCCCAACCTTGGTCTTCAGGCTTCAGAACCTAGACATTATCTCCACTCACAACTAAGTGATGTACGTGATGCAGAAATCAGAACTTCACCTTCCCCATGACCAGAAACCTTGTGGTTGGCATGTTGTCCAACGTTCAGTATATGAGAACCCAGCATGGCAAATGAGGCCTCAGACATGCTTGAGGGCTGCGATGGGCACAAACACACATTAGGACCCTAAGCATGAACCCTGGCCTCATGTAAAGCCTCTCCGTGGCTGGACCAAGAGCCTGCATATGGGGCTTGCCATGCCCCTACTCCCCCAATCCTAGCCAGAGCTTGAGAAGTCTAGTCAACCTTATTCAGAGCTCTTTTCTGGAATACCTCTTTGGTGGGACACATAAGGAAAAAAAAAAAAAAAACCCAAGATAAAGAAAAAAAAAAAAAGTAAGGACTCCTACCATCCAAAGAATGACCCCAAACACTTGGAATCTGGCCAGATCCACAGAGAGAAATACTCGTCCATGGTCGATGAGGCCAGCCTGACATTCCACGGCCACCATTGACACAAAATCCGGAGACAAAAACCTGAAAAAGCGCCACACACTTGCCCTTTGTTCAGAGCCCCCAAAATTCTCAAGGTCTGTAGATCGGGCCTGCCATACCTATGTCCCCAAACGTAAGCCTAGTTTGTGTTTTCAGACTTCTGTCTCCATTGTCCTCACCCACACATTCTAAAGGCTGGGCCCCATGGAGCCACACCTCAGGACTGTGCCTGCCCTCTCCAAGGGAATTCTGATCATTCATTTGGCACAACCTGACAGATTAGGAGAATCATCCAAAATCTCTGAGGCCATCCCAATAGTGTAGGATGTCCTGGACATACAGGGACCCTCTGGCACAAGCTGAGCCACTACCTCCAATCAGAACCTTAGACAGATATCCATAGAAAAGAATATTGAAAAAGACAGGCACCTAGGCCCTAATTGGATCCATTGCTTTTGTTTTCAGGCATCTCTCCTCAGAGGCCTGGATTCCAATACCAGCATAAGGGGGTTTCCAGAGCTACCTATCAGAAAAAATCTCGTCTCCACATGGGAATCTTGCTCTATGGAGCTGTGTCATAACCTCCAGTTAGGAGAAAACTTCAGGTCACTGGAGCCACTGCCCCATTTGAATATCTCCATGGACACAATCCCAAATTATGACCCATCCTCAGGAGAGTCCATTTCAACTAAACCCCCTCGGTTGCTACTCCAGAGCCAGCAGATTGAACCTGCCTTGTCGCTAGGAGACAATTGAAATGCGAGTTGGGCTCTTCAGGCATCCATCCTTAGAACCCTGCTCTTGTGTCGTTCCTTATGGGACATCCTTGAGCCATCCAACAGGTCTCGACTGTCCCACAGGAGTCCTTGTGCATGGACCACCTAACAACTCATATCATGGAAAGCTTCCAAGGTCACATGATGCCCCCAATCTTCATGAAGGCAGATCATGGAAAGAAACTCCAACCTGAGCCAACAGCTGATCTTCGCCTTGACTTCAGATGCACGAGATCTTGATTCAGCTCTTCAGAGTGTACCTGCTGTGCCCTCACCCCAAAACCGAAGCGTAGCTAGGGTTCTCCGACTTCCGTCCTCACTCTCCTGGACCACACGCCCTCTATTTTGGGATTTCCGATGACACAGTGCTGCACTCTGCCTGCCCTCTAGAAGAAAAATATTGCCCTATGGGTCTACCCAGAAACCTCCAATGAGGATAAACCTGCACGTCACTCAACTGTACACCAATTATATAGTCTAGCCTGTGCACTAATGCCCTGTCTGACAGAACCTGAGGCCTGAATTCCCAACCGACACCCAGACAGTTTGCAGTACACTGAGAACATCTGAACCGCCATGGCCTTAGGTCGCCATCTCTTTCCAACTTGGTTTTCAGGCTACAGAATCCTAGACCTTATCTCTACTCACTTCCCATGGGTGAACGTGATGCAGAAATCAGAACTCCTCCTTCCCTCTCGCCAGAATCTTGTGGTTGGCATCTTGTCCAACGTTCAGTGTAGGACCCCTGTAGGGCCTACAGGGGCAGTAGTAGGGCCCCTGAGGGTAGTGTAGGGTCCCTGAGGCCCTGCCTATGCTTAAGAGCTGCGGTGGGCTCAAACACACATTGGGACCCTCAGTTTGAGCCCTGTCCTCAAGTAAAGCCTCTCAGTGGCTGGACCATGAGCCCGCATATGGGGCCTGCCATGCCCCAAGTCACCCAATCTTAACCAGAGGTAGAGACATCTAGTCACCCCTACTCAGGGCTCTGCTCTGGAATACCTCTTTGGTGGGACATTTGAGGTAAATAAACACAGAAAGGACTCCTCCCACTCACAGAATGACCCCAATCACTTGGGATTGGGCCATCCCAAGTGATTGGGGTCCAGAGAGAAAGACTCGTCCATGGCCCATGAGGCCAGCCCGACATTCCACGGCCACTATTGACACAAAATCCAGAGACATAAGCTTCAGCAAGCGTTCACACTCACCCTTAGGTCATAGCCCAAAAAATTCTCCTCATAGTCTGTAGATTGGGCCTGCCATACCTACGTCCCCAAACCTAAGCCGAGTTTGTGTTTTCAGACTTCTATCCTGACATCCCTGTCCCACACACCCTCCAGACTGAGGCCCCTGGAGCCGCACCTCAGGACTGTGCCTGCCCTCTCCAAGGAAATTCTTCCCATTCCATTGGCCACAACCCTACAGATAAGGAGAAACCTCCAAAGTCCCAGAGGCCATTCCAATAGTGTAGGCCACCCAGGACAAAGAGGGGCGATCTCTCACAAGCTGAGCAACGACGTCAACTCACCCATAGATAGATAACCCAAGAGAAGAAGATTAAACTGGACTGGCCCCTAGAATGTAATTGGTTCCATTGCTTTTTTTTCTAAGCATCTCTCCTCAGAGGCCTGTTTTCCAATACCAGCATATGGGGGATTCCAGAGATACCAATCAGAATAAATCTTGTCTTCACATGGGAAACTTATCCTTTGGAGCTCTGTAAAAGCCTCCAGTTAGGAGAAACCTTCAGGTAGCCGGAGCAACCGCCCTATTCCAAGGTCTCCATGGACACATACCCGCATTATGACCATTCGGCAGGAGAGTACATTTCAACTCAGCCCCGTCGATTACTCCCCCAGAGGCAGAATATCAAACCTGCCTTGTCGCTAGGAGACAACTGGAATGCAAAGCAGACTCTCTAGGCATCCATCCTTGGAATCCTGCTCTGGCGCCGTTCCATATGGGATGTCCTGGAGCCTTCCAACAGGTCTTGACTGTCCCACAGAAGGAATCCTTGCAGATTGGAGCATCTCACAACTCCTATCGTGGGAAAACCTACATGGCCTCATGAGATGCTCCCCTTTATAAAGGGGCCATCATGGACAGAAACTCCAACCTGAGCCAACTTCTGATACATTGCTTTGGTTTCTAGGTATCTCTCCTCAGAGGCCTGGTTTCCAATATCAGAATATGGGGGTTTCCTAAGGAAACAATCAGAACAGATCTCATCTCCACATGGGAAACTTGCTCTTTGGAGCTGTGTCAATACCTCAGGTTAGGAGGATCCTTCAGGGCGCTGGCACCATGGCCCAATCCCAAGGTCTCCAAGGACACGAACTTACATTATGATCCATTCTCAGGAGAGTCCATTTCAAATCAGCCCCCTCGGCTGCTCACCCAGAGCCAGCAGATCAAAACTTCCTGGTCACTAAGAGACAGTTGGAATGGGAGGCGGGCTGCCCAGGCATCCATCCTTAGAACCCTGCTCTGGAGAACTTCTTTATGGGACGTCTTGAATCCAACCAACCTGTCTTGACTGTCTCGCAGAATGAATCCTTGTGGTTTGAAGCATCACACAATAACACTGTTAGAAAACCTCCATTTCCTCATGATGCCCCACACCTTCATAAATGGGCCATCACGGACAGAATCTCCATCCTAAGCCAAAGTCTGATCCTCGCCCTGAATTCAGAAGCATGAGATCTCGATTCAGCACTTGACAGTGTGCCTGCTGGGCCCTCGCCCTGAAACCTAAGCCTAACTTGTGTTCTCAGACTTCCGTCCTCAGAATCCTGGCCACACCCCTCCAATTTGGAAATTCTGGAGACACAATGCAGCACTCTGCCTGCCCTCCAGAAGAAAAATGTTGCCCTATAGGGCTAACCAGAAACGCCAAATGAGTAACAACCTGCATGCCACTCGACCATACCCCAATTATACAGTCTAGCCTGTGCACTAAAGCCCTGTCGGACACAGCTTGAGGGCAGACCTCCAGTCCAACACCCAGACAGTTGGCCGTACACTTGAGCATATCAAATCCACAATGGCTTTAGGCCATCATCTCTACCCAACCTCAATTTTCACCTTCAGAACCTAGACCTTATCTCCACTCACTGCTCAGGAGTGAGCGTGATGCAAGAATCAGAACTTCTCCTTCGCCTTGGCAAGAAACCTAGTGGTTGGCATGTTGTCCAATGTTTATTGTAGGAGAAAGCAGCATGGACTATGAGGCCCCACCTATCCCTGAGGGCCACAATGTGCACAAACACACATTGTGACCCTCAGCGTGAGCCCTATCCTCATGTAAAGCCTCTTAGTGACTGGAACAACAGCCCCCATATGGGGCTTGCCAAGCCCCTAGTCCCCCAATCTCAACCAGAGTTCGAGATGTCTAGTCACCCCTACTCAGGGCTCTACTCGGGAATCCCTCTTTGGTGGGACACCTGAGGTAAAAAAAAAAAAAATACAAAAAGGACTCTTCCCATTCACAGAATGATCCCAACCACTTGGGATCACACCAAATCACCAGAGAAAGAATTGTCCATGGCCCTTGAGGACACCCCGACATTCCACGGCCACCTTTAACACAAAATCCAGAGACAAAACCCTGAGCAAGCACCACATACTCACCCTTTGTTCATAGCCCGGAAAATTCTCACGGTCTGTAGATCGAGCCTTCATACATACATCCCCAAACCTAAGCTGAGTTTGTGTTTTCAGACTTCTGTCCCCACAGTCCTGGCCCACACAACATCCAAGCTGGGGCCCCTGGAGCCACACCTCAGGACTGTGGCTTCCCTCTCCAGGGGAATTCTGCCATTTCCATTGGCCACAACCCTATAGATTAGGAGAATCCTACAAACTCCCCGAGGCCATCTGAATTGTGTTGGCTGCCCAGGACAAACAGGGATGATCTTTCACAAGTTAGGAAACCAACTCCACTCAGACCCAGAGACAGATATCCCCATAGAATAAGATTGAACTGGAAGGGCACGTAGGCCCTAATCAGATCCATTGCTTTTGATTCCAGTCATCTCTCCTCAGAGGCCTGGTTTCCAATACCAGCATATGGGAGATTCCTTAGGCACTCATCAAAACAATTCTCTTCTCTACATAGGAAACATACTCTTTAGAGCTCCATCAAAACCTCCGGTTATGAACATCCCTCAAGACCCCGGATCAAGCACCCCATTCCAAGGTCTACATGGACACAAATGCACATTATGACCCATCCTCAACTCACCCATTTCAACACACCCGCCTCGGTTGCTCCCCTAGATCCAGCAGATCGAACTTGCCTTGGCTCTATGAGACACCTGGAATGGGAGGCAGGCTGCCCAGGCATCCATCCTTAGAACCCTGCTCTGGATAACTTCCTTATGGGATGTCCTGGAGCCATCCAACATGTCTCGACTGTCCCACAGAAAAAATCATTGTGGTTTGGAGCATTTCACAATTCCCATCGTCGGAAAACCTCCATGTCCTCGTGACACCCTCCCCTTCATGAAGGGGCCGTCATGGACAGAAACTCCGACCTAAGCCAACGTCTGATCCTAGCTCTGTCTTCAGGTATACGGGATCTCGAATCATCTCTGCAGAGGGTGCCTGCCTTCCCTTCACCCAGAAATCTAAGTCTGGCTTGTGTTCTCAGAATTTTTTCCTCACACTCCTGGCCCACAAGCCTTCCAGTTTGGGAATGCTGGAATCACTAGGTGGCACTGTGTCTTCCCTCCATAAGAAAAACGTAGCCATCTGGGGCTACCCAGTAACCACAAATGAGTACAATCCTGCACGAAACTCGACTGCACCCCAATGATACAGTCTAGCCTTGGCACTTATTCCCTGTCTGCCACAGCCTGAGCCTGCACCTCCCAACCCACACTCAACAGCTGGCCGAACACTGAGCACATCCGACACACCATGGCCTTAGGGCTTCATCTCTTCCCAACCTCAGTTTTCAGGCTTCAGAACCTAGACCTTAAATCCAATCACAGTCCAGGAGTGAAAGTGTTGCAGAAATTAGAACTCCATCTTCCCCATGGCCAGAAAACTTGTGGTTCCCATACTGTACAACGTTCAGTGTAGGAGAAACCAGCATGGTACTTTAGGCCACGCCCTGACTTGAGGGGATCCTTGGGCACAAAACCACATTGTGAAACTCAGTGTGAGACCTATCCTCAAGGAAGGCCTCTCAGTGTCTGGACCAAGAGCCCACATATGGGGCTTGCCATGTTCTTAGGTCCCAATGTTAACCAGAGGTCTGGTTGTCCAGTTGCCCCCACCCACGACTCTGCTCTGGAATCCCTCTTTTGGTGGTCCACTTGAGGTAAAAAAAAAAAAAAAAAAAAAAAAAGAAAACAAAAAAAAAAAAAAAAAAAAAAGTAAACAAAAAAAACAGAAAGGCCTCCTCCATTCCCACAGAATGACCCCAAACTTTTAGGATCGGGTCAAATCCCCAGAAAGGGAGCCTCATCGATGGCCCATGAGGACACCCTGACATTCCATGGCAATCGGTGTCACATTTCCAGAAAAAAAAAAAAAAGCATGAGCAAGCACCTCACATTCGCCCTTTGTTCATATCCCGAAGAGGTCTCCTCACGGTCTATATATCGGGCCGGCCATACCTACAACCCACAACCTAAGTGGAGTTTGTGTTTCAGATTTTTGTCGAAATAGCCCTGGACCACACACGCTCCACACTTGGGTCCCTGGAGCCACACCTCAGGACTTGCTTCCATTTCAAGGGAATTCTTCCCATTCCATTGGCCACAACCTTGCAAATTAGGAAAAACCTCCAAAGTCACCGAGGCCATCCCAATAGTGTAGGCCGCCCAGGACAAACAGGGGTGATCTCAAACCAGCTGAGCAACTACCTCCACTCAGACAACAGATGTCCCCAGAGAAGAATATTGAACCGGACAGGCCCCTAGGCCCTAATCAGATCCATTGCTTTGGTTTCCAGGCATCTCTCCTCAGAGGCCTCCTTTCCAATACCAGCATATGGTGGTTTCCTGAGGCACCAATAAGAACAAATCTCGTCTCCCCATGGAAAACTTGCTCATTGGAGCTTTGTCATAACCTCTGGTTAGGAGAATCCTTCAGGGCCCTGGTGCCACTGCCCCATACCAAGGTCTCCATGGACTCAAACCAGCATTAAGACCATCCTCAGGAAAGTCCATTTCAACTCAGTCCCCTCTGTTGCTACCCCAAGCCAGCAGATCAAACGTTTCTTGTTGCTATGAGCAATTGGAATGTGAGGCTGGCTGCCCAGGCATCCATACTTAGAACCCTGTTCTGGAAAAATACCTTATAAGACATCCTGGAGCCATCCAACAAATCTTAATTGTCCCACAGAAGGAATCCTTGCGGTTTGGAGCATCTCACAACTCCAATAGTGGGAAAACCCCCATGGCCTCATAATGCCCCCCCTTCCTGAAGGGGCCAACATGGACAGAAACTCAAACCTGAGCCAAAGTCTGAACCTCGACCTGACTTCAGACGCATGAGATCTCAATTCAGCTCTGCAGAGTGTGCCTGCCATATCCTTGCCCCGAAACCTAAGCCTAGCTTGTGTTCTCAGACTTCCGTCCTCACTCTCCTGGCCCACAAGCCCTCCAGTTTGGGAATTCCGAAGCCACAATGCAGCACTCTGACTGCCCTCCAGAAGAAAAACTTTGCCCTATGCTGCTAATAAGAAACCCCAAATGATTTTCTAATGCATGCCACTCGATTGTAAAGCAATTATACAGCCCACCCTGTATACTAATGCCCTGTCTGGCACAGCCTGAGACAAGACATCCCAAACGACACCCAGACAGCTGGCCCCAACCTGGACACATAGGAGCCGCTATGGCTGTAGGTCGTCATCTCTTCCCAACCTCGGTTTTCAGGCTTCAGAACCTAGACCTTATCTCCAATCACTGCCCAGGGGTGAACGTGATGCAGAAATTAGAATTCCTCCTTCCCCATGGCCAGAAACCTTGTGGTTGGCATGTTGTCCAACGTTCAATGTGGGAAAACCTGCATTGTCCGAAAGGCCACGCCAGTGCTTGAGGGCCGCCTAGGGCACAGACATGCATTGTGACCTGCAGCGTGAGTCCCGTATTAAAGTAACGCCTCTCAGTGGCTGGACCAAGATCCTGCATATGGGGCTTGTCATATCCATAGGCCCCCAGGCTTAACCAGAGGGCGAGTATTCCAGTTGTCAGTACCCACTGCTATGCTCTAGAATCCCTCTACTGGGGGGACACATGAAGCAGAAAACAGGACACTTCCCTTCCCACAGAATGACCCGAAACTCTTGGCGGCTGGACAAACTACCAGAGAGGGAGACTTCTACGACCCATGAGGCAACTCCTACATTAAACGGCCATTGTGGACAAAACATCCAGAGACAAAAGCCTGAGCGACTGCCTCCCTCTCACCCTTCTTTCATATCCAGAGGAGCTCCCCTCATGGACTGTAGATCAGGCCTGCCGTAACCTCGGCCCCAAACCTGAGCTGAGTTAGGGTTTTTGGATGTCTGTCTGCACAGCCATGGCCCACACAGCCTCCAGGCTGGGGTCTCTGGAGCCACACCACAGAACTGTGCCTGCTCTCTCCTAAGAAACTGCCCATTCCATTGGCCACAACTCTACAAAATAGTAGAAACCTCAAGGTCCCCAAGGACATCCCACTACCGCAAGCCGCACTGGACAAATAGGGGCATAATGACACAAGCTGAGCAACTACTACCTCCATGCAGACACACAGAAAGATATCCGCAGAGACAGAAGATTGAACCAGACAGGCCCCTAGGCCCTATTATGAACTCTTGCTTTGGTGTCCAGGTATCACTCCTCAGAGGTCTGGGTTTGAAGACCAGCATAAGGGGCTTTCCTGAGGCATCAGACAGAAGACCTCTCATCTCCACATGGGAAGCTTCCTTGTTGGAGTTGTGTCAAGCCCTTCGGGTTGGAGAATCATGCAGAGTCCCTTCGCTACTGCCACATTCCAAGGTCTCCATGACCACCAACCCACATTATGACTCATCCTCAGCAGAGTCCATTTAAACTCAGCCTTCTGGGTAGCTCACCCAAGAGCCCGCAGATTGAGCGTGCCTTGTCTCGACCAGGCAATGGGAAGGTGAGTTGGCGTTTCTCGGCATCCATGCTTAGGGCCCTGCTCTCGAGTCTTTCTGTATGGGGCATCCTGGAACCATCCAATAGTACTCGACTGTCCTGAAGAAGGAAACCTTGAAATATGGAGCAGCTCACAACTCCCAGCGTAGGGAAACCTCCCTGGCCTCATGACGCCCCTCCCCCTTCAGGAAGGGTCCGTCATGGACACAAACTCCAGCTTGAGGCAACATCTGATAATCGCCCGGACCTCACGTGCAGGAGATCTCGATTCAGCCTCTGCAGAGTGGGCCTGCCATGCTCTTGGCCCCAAAACTCGTGCTAGCTTGTGTTTTCAGACTTCCTTCCTTACAATCCTGGCCACACCCCTCCAGTTTGGCAATTCTGGAGACACAATGCAGCACTCTGCCTGCCCTCCAGAAGAAAAATGTTGCCCTATAGGGCTAACCAGAAACGCCAAATGAGTAACAACCTGCATGCCACTCGACCATACCCCAATTATACAGTCTAGCCTGTGCACTAAAGCCCTGTCTGACACAGCCTGAGGGCAGACCTCCAGTCCAACACCCAGACAGCTGGCCATACACAGAGCATATCACACCCACAATGGCTTTAGGCCATCATCTCTACCCAAATCAGTTTTCACCTTGAGAACCTAGACCTTATCTCCACTCACTGCTCAGGAGTGAACGTGATGCAAGAATCAGAACTTCTCCTTCGCCTTGGCAAGAAACCTAGTGGTTGGCATGTTGTCCAATGTTCATTGTAGGAGAAAGCAGCATGGACTATGAGGCCCCACCTATCCCTGAGGGCCACAATGTGCACAAACACACATTGTGACCCTCAGCGTGAGCCCTATCCTCATGTAAAGCCTCTTAGTGACTGGAACAACAGCCCCCATATGGGGCTTGCCAAGCCCCTAGTCCCCCAATCTCAACCAGAGTTCGAGATGTCTAGTCACCCCTACTCAGGGCTCTACTCGGGAATCCCTCTTTGGTGGGACACTTGAGGTAAAAAAAAAAAAAAAATACAGAAAGGACTCTTCCCATCCACAGAATGATCCCAACCACTTGGGATCAGGCCAAATCACCAGAGAAAGAATTGTCCATGGCCCTTGAGGACACCCCGACATTCCACGGCCACCATTGACACAAAATCCGGAGACAAAACCCTGAGCAAGCGCCACATACTCGCCCTTTGTTCATAGCCCGGAAAATTCTCACGGTCTGTAGATCGAGCCTTCATACATACATCCCCAAACCTAAGCTGAGTTTGTGTTTTCAGACTTCTGTCCCCACAGGCCTGGCCCACACACCATCCAAGCTGGGGCCCCTGGAGCCACACCTCAGGACTGTGGCTTCACTCTACAGGGGAATTCTGCCATTTCCATTGGCCACAACCCTATAGATTAGGAGAATCCTCCAAACTCCCCAAGGCCATCCGAATTGTGTTGGCTGCCCAGGACAAACAGGGATGATCTTTCACAAGTTAGGAAACCACCTCCACTCAGACCCAGAGACAGATATCTCCATAGAATAAGAAGGAACTGGACAGGCACTTAGGCCCTAATCAGATCCCTTGCTTTTGATTCCAGTCATCTCTCCTCAGAGGCCTGGTTTCCAATACCAGCATATGGGAGATTCCTTAGGCACTCATCAAAACAATTCTCTTCTCTACATAGGGATCATACTCTTTAGAGCTCCATCAAAACCTCCGGTTATGAACATCCCTCAAGGCCCCGGATCAAGCACCCCATTCCAAGGTCTACATGGACACAAATGCACATTATGACCCATCCTCAACTCACCCATTTCAACACACCCGCCTCGGTTGCTCCCCTAGATCCAGCAGATCGAACTTGCCTTGGCTCTATGAGACACCTGGAATGGGAGGCAGGCTGCCCAGACATCCATCCTTAGAACCCTGCTCTGGATAACTTCCTTATGGGATGTCCTGGAGCCATCCAACAGGTCTCGACTGTCCCACAGAAGGAATCATTGTGGTTTGGAGCATCTCACAATTCCCATCGTGGGAAAACCTCCATGTCCTCGTGACACCCTCCCCTTCATGAAGGGGCCATCATGGAGAGAAACTCCGACCTAAGAAAACGTCTGATCCTAGCTCTGTCTTCAGGTATACGGGATCTCGAATCATCTCTGCAGAGGGTGCCTGCCGTCCCCTCACCCCGAAATTTAAGTCCTGCTTGTGTTCTCAGAATTTTTTCCTCACACTCCTGGCCCTAAAGCCTTCCAGTTTGGGAATTCTGGAGACACTATGTGGCACTGTGTCTTCTCTCCAGAAGAAAAATGTTGCCCTCTGGGGCTACCCAGTAACCACAAATGAGTAACATCCTGCACGAAACTCGACTGCACCCCAATGATACAGTCTAGCCTGGGCACTTATTCCCTGTCTGCCACAGCCTGAGCCTGCACCTCCCAACCCACACTCAACAGCTGGCCGAACACTGAGCACATCAGACACACCATGGCCTTAGGGCTTCATCTCTTCCCAACCTCAGTTTTCAGGCTTCAGAACCTAGACCTTAAATCCAATCACAGTCCAGGAGTGAAAGTGTTGCAGAAATTAGAACTCCTTCTTCCCCATGGCCAGAAACCTTGTGGTTCCCATACTGTGCAACGTTCAGTGTAGGAGGCACCAGCATGGTACTTTAGGCCACGCCATGACTGGAGGGGATCCTTGGGCACAAAACCACATTGTGAAACTCAGTGTGAGACCTATCCTCAAGGAAGGCCTCTCAGTGTCTGGACCAAGAGCCCACATATGGGGCTTGCCATGTTCTTAGGTCCCAATGTTAACCAGAGGTCTGGTTGTCCAGTTGCCCCCACCCACGACTCTGCTCTGGAATCCCTCTTTTGGTGGTCCACCTGAGGTTAAAAAAAAAAAAAAAAAAAAAAAGTAAACAAAAAAAAAACAGAAAGGCCTCCTCCCTTCCCACAGAATGACCCCAAACTTTTAGGATCGGGTCAAATCCCCAGAAAGGGAGCCTCATCGATGGCCCATGAGGACACCCCGACATTCCATGGCAATCGGTGACACATTTCCAGAAAAAAAAAAAAAAAAAAAAGCATGAGCAACACCTCACATTCGCCCTTTGTTCATATCCCGAAGAGTTCTCCTCACGGTCTATAGATCGGGCCGGCCATACCTACATCCCACAACCTAAGTGGAGTTTGTGTTTTCAGACTTTTGTCCAAATAGCCCTGGACCACACATGCTCCACGCTTGGGTCCCTGGAGCCACACCTCAGGACTGTGCTTCCCTTTCAAGGGAATTCTTCCCATTCCATTGGCCACAACCTTGCAAATTAGGAAAAACCTCCAAAGTCACCGAGGCCATCCCAATAGTGTAGGCCGCCCAGGACAAACAGGGGTGATCTCAAACCAGCTGAGCAACTACCTCCACTCAGACAACAGATGTCCCCAGAGAAGAATATTGAACCGGACAGGCCCCTAGGCCCTAATCAGATCCATTGCTTTGGTTTCCAGGCATCTCTCCTCAGAGGCCTCGTTTCCAATACCAGCATATGGTGGTTTCCTGAGGCACCAATAAGAACAAATCTCGTCTCCCCATGGAAAACTTGCTCATTGGAGCTTTGTCATAACCTCTGGTTAGGAGAATCCTTCAGGGCCCTGGTGCCACTGCCCCATACCAAGGTCTCCATGGACTCAAACCAGCATTAAGACCATCCTCAGGAAAGTCCATTTCAACTCAGTCCCCTCTGTTGCTACCCCAAGCCAGCAGATCAAACGTTTCTTGTTGCTAGGAGACAATTGGAATGTGAGGCTGGCTGCCCAGGCATCCATACTTAGAACCCTGTTCTGGAAAAATACCTTATAAGACGTCCTGGAGCCATCCAACAAATCTTAATTGTCCCACAGAAGGAATCCTTGCGGTTTAGAGCATCTCACAACTCCAATAGTGGGAAAACCCCCATGGCCTCATAAAGCCCCCCCTTCCTGAAGGGGCCAACATGGACAGAAACTCAAACCTGAGCCAAAGTCTGAACCTCGACCTGACTTCAGACGCATGAGATCTCAATTCAGCTCTGCAGAGTGTGCCTGCCATATCCTTGCCCCGAAACCTAAGCCTAGCTTGTGTTCTCAGACTTCCATCCTCACTCTCCTGGCCCACAAGCCCACCAGTTTGGGAATTCCGAAGCCACAATGCAGCACTCTGCCTGCCCTCCAGAAGAAAAACTTTGCCCTATGCTGCTAATAAGAAACCCCAAATGATTTTCTAATGCATGCCACTCGATTGTAAAGCAATTATACAGCCCACCCTGTATACTAATGCCCTGTCTGGCACAGCCTGAGACAAGACATCCCAAACGACACCCAGACAGCTGGCCCCAACCTGGACACATAGGAGCCGCTATGGCTGTAGGTCGTCATCTCTTCCCAACCTCGGTTTTCAGGCTTCAGAACCTAGACCTTATCTCCAATCACTGCCCAGGGGTGAACGTGATGCAGAAATTAGAATTCCTCCTTCCCCATGGCCAGAAACCTTGTGGTTGGCATGTTGTCCAACGTTCAATGTGGGAAAACCTGCATTGTCCGAAAGGCCACGCCAGTGCTAGAGGGCCGCCTAGGGCCCAGACATGCATTGTGACCTGCAGCGTGAGTCCCGTATTAAAGTAACGCCTCTCAGTGGCTGGACCAAGATCCTGCATATGGGGCTTGTCATATCCATAGGCCCCCAGGCTTAACCAGAGGGCGAGTATTCCAGTTGTCAGTACCCACTGCTATGCTCTAGAATCCCTCTACTGGGGGGACACATGAAGCAGAAAACAGGACACTTCCCTTCCCACAGAATGACCCCAAACTCTTGGGGGCTGGACAAACTACCAGAGAGGGAGACTTCTACGACCCATGAGGCAACTCCTACATTAAACGGCCATTGTGGACAAAACATCCAGAGACAAAAGCCTGAGCGACTGCCTCCCTCTCACCCTTCTTTCATATCCAGAGGAGCTCCCCTCATGGACTGTAGATCAGGCCTGCCGTAACCTCGGCCCCAAACCTGAGCTGAGTTAGGGTTTTTGGATGTCTGTCTGCACAGCCATGGCCCACACAGCCTCCAGGCTGGGGTCTCTGGAGCCACACCACAGAACTGTGCCTGCTCTCTCCTAAGAAACTGCCCATTCCATTGGCCACAACTCTACAAAATAGTAGAAACCTCAAGGTCCCCAAGGACATCCCACTACCGCAAGCCGCACTGGACAAATAGGGGCATTATGACACAAGCTGAGCAACTACTACCTCCATGCAGACACACAGACAGATATCCGCAGAGACAGAGGATTGAACCAGACAGGCCCCTAGGCCCTATTATGAACTCTTGCTTTGGTGTCCAGGTATCACTCCTCAGAGGCCTGGGTTCGAAGACCAGCATACGGGGCTTTCCTGAGGCACCAGACAGAAGACCTCTCATCTCCACATGGGAAGCTTCCTTGTTGGAGTTGTGTCAAGCCCTTCGGGTTGGAGAATCATGCAGAGTCCCTTAGCTACTGCCACATTCCAAGGTCTCCATGACCACCAACCCACATTATGACTCATCCTCAGCAGAGTCCATTTAAACTCAGCCTTCTGGGTAGCTCACCCAAGAGCCCGCAGATTGAGCGTGCCTTGTCTCGACCAGGCAATGGGAAGGTGAGTTGGCGTTTCTCGGCATCCATGCTTAGGGCCCTGCTCTCGAGTCTTTCTGTATGGGGCATCCTGGAACCATCCAATAGTACTCGACTGTCCTGAAGAAGGAAACCTTGAAATATGGAGCAGCTCACAACTCCCAGCGTAGGGAAACCTCCCTGGCCTCATGACGCCCCTCCCCCTTCAGAAAGGGTCCATCATGGACACAAACTCCAGCTTGAGGCAACATCTGATAATCGCCCGGACCTCACGTGCAGGAGATCTCGATTCAGCCTCTGCAGAGTGGGCCTGCCATGCTCTTGGCCCCAAAACTCGTGCTAGCTTGTGTTTTCAGACTTCCTTCCTTACAATCCTGGCCACACCCCTCCAGTTTGGCAATTCTGGAGACACAATGCAGCACTCTGCCTGCCCTCCAGAAGAAAAATGTTGCCCTATAGGGCTAACCAGAAACGCCAAATGAGTAACAACCTGCATGCCACTCGACCATACCCCAATTATACAGTCTAGCCTGTGCACTAAAGCCCTGTCTGACACAGCCTGAGGGCAGACCTCCAGTCCAACACCCAGACAGCTGGCCATACACAGAGCATATCACACCCACAATGGCTTTAGGCCATCATCTCCACCCAAATCAGTTTTCACCTTGAGAACCTAGACCTTATCTCCACTCACTGCTCAGGAGTGAACGTGATGCAAGAATCAGAACTTCTCCTTCGCCTTGGCAAGAAACCTAGTGGTTGGCATGTTGTCCAATGTTCATTGTAGGAGAAAGCAGCATGGACTATGAGGCCCCACCTATCCCTGAGGGCCACAATGTGCACAAACACACATTGTGACCCTCAGCGTGAGCCCTATCCTCATGTAAAGCCTCTTAGTGACTGGAACAACAGCCCCCATATGGGGCTTGCCAAGCCCCTAGTCCCCCAATCTCAACCAGAGTTCGAGATGTCTAGTCACCCCTACTCAGGGCTCTACTCGGGAATCCCTCTTTGGTGGGACACTTGAGGTAAAAAAAAAAAAAAATACAGAAAGGACTCTTCCCATCCACAGAATGATCCCAACCACTTGGGATCAGGCCAAATCACCAGAGAAAGAATTGTCCATGGCCCTTGAGGACACCCCGACATTCCACGGCCACCATTGACACAAAATCCGGAGACAAAACCCTGAGCAAGCGCCACATACTCGCCCTTTGTTCATAGCCCGGAAAATTCTCACGGTCTGTAGATCGAGCCTTCATACATACATCCCCAAACCTAAGCTGAGTTTGTGTTTTCAGACTTCTGTCCCCACAGGCCTGGCCCACACACCATCCAAGCTGGGGCCCCTGGAGCCACACCTCAGGACTGTGGCTTCACTCTACAGGGGAATTCTGCCATTTCCATTGGCCACAACCCTATAGATTAGGAGAATCCTCCAAACTCCCCAAGGCCATCCGAATTGTGTTGGCTGCCCAGGACAAACAGGGATGATCTTTCACAAGTTAGGAAACCACCTCCACTCAGACCCAGAGACAGATATCTCCATAGAATAAGAAGGAACTGGACGGGCACTTAGGCCCTAATCAGATCCCTTGCTTTTGATTCCAGTCATCTCTCCTCAGAGGCCTGGTTTCCAATACCAGCATATGGGAGATTCCTTAGGCACTCATCAAAACAATTCTCTTCTCTACATAGGAATCATACTCTTTAGAGCTCCATCAAAACCTCGGGTTATGAACATCCCTCAAGGCCCCGGATCAAGCACCCCATTCCAAGGTCTACATGGACACAAATGCACATTATGACCCATCCTCAACTCACCCATTTCAACACACCCGCCTCGGTTGCTCCCCTAGATCCAGCAGATCGAACTTGCCTTGGCTCTATGAGACACCTGGAATGGGAGGCAGGCTGCCCAGACATCCATCCTTAGAACCCTGCTCTGGATAACTTCCTTATGGGATGTCCTGGAGCCATCCAACAGGTCTCGACTGTCCCACAGAAGGAATTATTGTGGTTTGGAGCATCTCACAATTCCCATCGTGGGAAAACCTCCATGTCCTCGTGACACCCTCCCCTTCATGAAGGGGCCATCATGGAGCGAAACTCCGACCTAAGAAAACGTCTGATCCTAGCTCTGTCTTCAGGTATACGGGATCTCGAATCATCTCTGCAGAGGGTGCCTGCCGTCCCCTCACCCCGAAATTTAAGTCCTGCTTGTGTTCTCAGAATTTTTTCCTCACACTCCTGGCCCTAAAGCCTTCCAGTTTGGGAATTCTGGAGACACTATGTGGCACTGTGTCTTCTCTCCAGAAGAAAAATGTTGCCCTCTGGGGCTACCCAGTAACCACAAATGAGTAACATCCTGCACGAAACTCGACTGCACCCCAATGATACAGTCTAGCCTGGGCACTTATTCCCTGTCTGCCACAGCCTGAGCCTGCACCTCCCAACCCACACTCAACAGCTGGCCGAACACTGAGCACATCAGACACACCATGGCCTTAGGGCTTCATCTCTTCCCAACCTCAGTTTTCAGGCTTCAGAACCTAGACCTTAAATCCAATCACAGTCCAGGAGTGAAAGTGTTGCAGAAATTAGAACTCCTTCTTCCCCATGGCCAGAAACCTTGTGGTTCCCATACTGTGCAACGTTCAGTGTAGGAGGCACCAGCATGGTACTTTAGGCCACGCCCTGACTGGAGGGGATCCTTGGGCACAAAACCACATTGTGAAACTCAGTGTGAGACCTATCCTCAAGGAAGGCCTCTCAGTGTCTGGACCAAGAGCCCACATATGGGGTTTGCCATGTTCTTAGGTCCCAATGTTAACCAGAGGTCTGGTTGTCCAGTTGCCCCCACCCACGACTCTGCTCTGGAATCCCTCTTTTGGTGGTCCACCTGAGGTTAAAAAAAAAAAAAAAAAAAAAAAAAAAAAGTAAACAAAAAAAAACAGAAAGGCCTCCTCCCTTCCCACAGAATGACCCCAAACTTTTAGGATCGGGTCAAATCCCCAGAAAGGGAGCCTCATCGATGGCCCATGAGGACACCCCGACATTCTATGGCAATCGGTGACACATTTCCAGAAAAAAAAAAAAAAAAAAAAAAGCATGAGCAACACCTCACATTCGCCCTTTGTTCATATCCCGAAGAGTTCTCCTCACGGTCTATAGATCGGGCCGGCCGTACCTACATCCCACAACCTAAGTGGAGTTTGTGTTTTCAGACTTTTGTCCAAATAGCCTTGGACCACACACGCTCCACGCTTGGGTCCCTGGAGCCACACCTCAGGACTGTGCTTCCCTTTCAAGGGAATTCTTCCCATTCCATTGGCCACAACCTTGCAAATTAGGAAAAACCTCCAAAGTCACCGAGGCCATCCCAATAGTGTAGGCCGCCCAGGACAAACAGGGGTGATCTCAAACCAGCTGAGCAACTACCTCCACTCAGACAACAGATGTCCCCAGAGAAGAATATTGAACCGGACAGGCCCCTAGGCCCTAATCAGATCCATTGCTTTGGTTTCCAGGCATCTCTCCTCAGAGGCCTCGTTTCCAATACCAGCATATGGTGGTTTCCTGAGGCACCAATAAGAACAAATCTCGTCTCCCCATGGAAAACTTGCTCATTGGAGCTTTGTCATAACCTCTGGTTAGGAGAATCCTTCAGGGCCCTGGTGCCACTGCCACATACCAAGGTCTCCATGGACTCAAACCAACATTAAGACCATCCTCAGGAAAGTCCATTTCAACTCAGTCCCCTCTGTTGCTACCCCAAGCCAGCAGATCAAACGTTTCTTGTTGCTAGGAGCAATTGGAATGTGAGGCTGGCTGCCCAGGCATCCATACTTAGAACCCTGTTCTGGAAAAATACCTTATAAGACGTCCTGGAGCCATCCAACAAATCTTAATTGTCCCACAGAAGGAATCCTTGCGGTTTAGAGCATCTCACAACTCCAATAGTGGGAAAACCCCCATGGCCTCATAAAGCCCCCCCTTCCTGAAGGGGCCAACATGGACAGAAACTCAAACCTGAGCCAAAGTCTGAACCTCGACCTGACTTCAGACGCATGAGATCTCAATTCAGCTCTGCAGAGTGTGCCTGCCATATCCTTGCCCCGAAACCTAAGCCTAGCTTGTGTTCTCAGACTTCCGTCCTCACTCTCCTGGCCCACAAGCCCTCCAGTTTGGGAATTCCGAAGCCACAATGCAGCACTCTGCCTGCCCTCCAGAAGAAAAACTTTGCCCTATGCTGCTAATAAGAAACCCCAAATGATTTTCTAATGCATGCCACTCGATTGTAAAGCAATTATACAGCCCACCCTGTATACTAATGCCCTGTCTGGCACAGCCTGAGACAAGACATCCCAAACGACACCCAGACAGCTGGCCCCAACCTGGACACATAGGAGCCGCTATGGCTGTAGGTCGTCATCTCTTCCCAACCTCGGTTTTCAGGCTTCAGAACCTAGACCTTATCTCCAATCACTGCCCAGGGGTGAACGTGATGCAGAAATTAGAATTCCTCCTTCCCCATGGCCAGAAACCTTGTGGTTGGCATGTTGTCCAACGTTCAATGTGGGAAAACCTGCATTGTCCGAAAGGCCACGCCAGTGCTTGAGGGCCGCCTAGGGCACAGACATGCATTGTGACCTGCAGCGTGAGTCCCGTATTAAAGTAACGCCTCTCAGTGGCTGGACCAAGATCCTGCATATGGGGCTTGTCATATCCATAGGCCCCCAGGCTTAACCAGAGGGCGAGTATTCCAGTTGTCAGTTCCCACTGCTATGCTCTAGAATCCCTCTACTGGGGGGACACATGAAGCAGAAAACAGGACACTTCCCTTCCCACAGAATGACCCCAAACTCTTGGGGGCTGGACAAACTACCAGAAAGGGAGACTTCTACGACCCATGAGGCAACTCCTACATTAAACGGCCATTGTGGACAAAACATCCAGAGACAAAAGCCTGAGCGACTGCCTCCCTCTCACCCTTCTTTCATATCCAGAGGAGCTCCCCTCATGGACTGTAGATCAGGCCTGCCATAACCTCGGCCCCAAACCTGAGCTGAGTTAGGGTTTTTGGATGTCTGTCTGCACAGCCATGGCCCACACAGCCTCCAGGCTGGGGTCTCTGGAGCCACACCACAGAACTGTGCCTGCTCTCTCCTAAGAAACTGCCCATTCCATTGGCCACAACTCTACAAAATAGTAGAAACCTCAAGGTCCCCAAGGACATCCCACTACCGCAAGCCGCACTGGACAAATAGGGGCATTATGACACAAGCTGAGCAACTACTACCTCCATGCAGACACACAGACAGATATCCGCAGAGACAGAGGATTGAACCAGACAGGCCCCTAGGCCCTATTATGAACTCTTGCTTTGGTGTCCAGGTATCACTCCTCAGAGGCCTGGGTTCGAAGACCAGCATACGGGGCTTTCCTGAGGCACCAGACAGAAGACCTCTCATCTCCACATGGGAAGCTTCCTTGTTGGAGTTGTGTCAAGCCCTTCGGGTTGGAGAATCATGCAGAGTCCCTTAGCTACTGCCACATTCCAAGGTCTCCATGGCCACCAACCCACATTATGACTCATCCTCAGCAGAGTCCATTTAAACTCAGCCTTCTGGGTAGCTCACCCAAGAGCCCGCAGATTGAGCGTGCCTTGTCTCGACCAGGCAATGGGAAGGTGAGTTGGCGTTTCTCGGCATCCATGCTTAGGGCCCTGCTCTCGAGTCTTTCTGTATGGGGCATCCTGGAACCATCCAATAGTACTCGACTGTCCTGAAGAAGGAAACCTTGAAGTTTGGAGCAGCTCACAATTCCCAGCGTAGGGAAACCTCCCTGGCCTCATGACGCCCCCACCCCCTTCAGGAAGGGGCCGTCATGGACACAAACTCCAGCTTGAGGCAACATCTGATACTCGCCCTGACCTCACCTGCAGGAGATCTCGATTCAGCCTCTGCAGAGTGGGCCTGCCATGCTCTTGGCCCCAAAACTCGTGCTAGCTTGTGTTTTCAGACTTCCTTCCTCACAATCCTGGCCACACCCCTCCAGTTTGGCAATTCTGGAGACACAATGCAGCACTCTGCCTGCCCTCCAGAAGAAAAATGTTGCCCTATAGGGCTAACCAGAAACGCCAAATGAGTAACAACCTGCATGCCACTCGACCATACCCCAATTATACAGTCTAGCCTGTGCACTAAAGCCCTGTCTGACACAGCCTGAGGGCAGACCTCCAGTCCAACACCCAGACAGCTGGCCATACACAGAGCATATCACACCCACAATGGCTTTAGGCCATCATCTCTACCCACCCTCAGTTTTCACCTTCAGAACCTAGACCTTATCTCCACTCACTGCTCAGGAGTGAACGTGATGCAAGAATCAGAACTTCTCCTTCGCCTTGGCAAGAAACCTAGTGGTTGGCATGTTGTCCAATGTTCATTGTAGGAGAAAGCAGCATGGACTATGAGGCCCCACCAATCCCTGAGGTCCACAATGTGCACAAACACACATTGTGACCCTCAGCGTGAGCCCTATCCTCATGTAAAGCCTCTTAGTGACTGGAACAACAGCCCCCATATGGGGCTTGCCAAGCCCCTAGTCCCCCAATCTCAACCAGAGTTCGAGATGTCTAGTCACCCCTACTCAGGGCTCTACTCTGGAATCCCTCTTTGGTGGAACACCTGAGGTAAAAAAAAAAAAAAATACAGAAAGGACTCTTCCCATCCACAGAATGATCCCAACCACTTGGGATCAGGCCAAATCACCAGAAAAAGAATTGTCCATGGCCCTTGAGGACACCCCGACATTCCACGGCCACCGTTGACCCAAAATCCAGAGACAAAAGCCTGAGCAAGCGCCACATACTCGCCCTTTGTTCATAGCCCGGAAAATTCTCACGGTCTGTAGATCGAGCCTTCAGACATACATCCCCAAACCTAAGCTGAGTTTGTGTTTACCGACTTCTGTCCCCACAGTCCTGGCACACACACCATCCAAGCTGGGGCCCCTGGAGCCACACCTAAGGACTGTGGCTTCCCTCTCCAGGGGAATTCTGCCATTTCCTTTGGCCACAACGCTATAGATTAGGAGAATCCTCCAAACTCCCCGAGGCCATCCCAATAGTGTTGGTTTCCCAGGACAAACAGGGATGATCTTTCACAAGTTAGGAAACTACCTCCCCTCAGACCCAGGGAAAGATATCCCCATAGAATAAGATTGAACTGGACAGGCACTTAGGCCCTAATCAGATCCATTGCTTTTGTTTCCAGGCATCTCTCCTCAGTGGCCTGGTTTCCAATACCAGCATACGGGGGATTACTGAGGCACTCATCAGAAAAATCTCGTCTCCACATAGGAAATGTACTCTTTGGAGCTCTATAAAAACCTCTGTTTAGGAGAATCTTTCAGGGCCCCGGATCAAGCGCCCCATTCCAAGGTCTCCATGGACTTAAACCCACATTATCATCTATCCTCGGGAGAGTCCATGTCAACTCAACCCCCTTGGTTTCTCCCCCAGGGCCTGCAGATCAAACCTGCCTTGTTGCTAGGAGACAACTAGAATGGGAGGCGGGCTGCCCAGGCATCCATCCTTAGAACCCTACTCTGGAGTCGTTCAACATGGGACATCCTAGAGCCATCCAACAGGTCTCAAGTGTCCCACAGAAGGAATCTTTGCAGTCTGGAGCATCTCACAACTCCCATTGTGGTAAAATCTACATGGCCTCTTGAGACGCTCCACGTTATAAAGGGGCCATCTTGGACAGAAACTCCAACCTGAGCAAACGTCTGATATTCGCCCTGACTTCAGGTGCATGAGATCTTGATTCAGCTCTGCAGAGTGTGCCTTCTGTGCCCTCACCCCAAAAACTAAGCCTAGCTTGTGTTCTCAGACTACCGTCCTCACACCCCTGGCCCAAAAGACCTACAGTTTGACAATACTGGGGCCACAATGCAGCACTCTGCCTGCCCTCCAGAAGAAAAACGTTGCCTTATGGAGCTACCTAGAAACCCGAATGAGGATCAACTGAACGCCACTCCACTGCACCCCAAATATACAGTCTACCCTGTCTAATGCCTTGTCTGACACAGCATGAGCCCACACCTCCAGACCTATGCTCAACAGCTGGCCGCAAAATGAGCTCATTGGACCCATCAGGTCCTTAGGTCTTCATCTCTTCCCAACCTCAGTTTTCAGGTTTCAGAACCAAGACCTAAACTCCAATCACTGTCCAGGGGTGTACGTGATGCAGAAATCACAACTCTTCCTTCGCCATGGCTGGAAATCTTGTGGTTGGCATATTCTCCAACGTTCAGTGTAGGAGAATCAAGCATGGCCCATGAGTCACTTCCCATGTTTGAGGGCCTTGTTGGGCACAAAAACGGCATTGTGTCCCTCAGCATGAGCCCTGTCCTCAAGGAAGGCCTCCCAGTGTCTGAATCAAGAGCCCACATATTGGACTTGCCATGCCCCTAGGCCCCCAAACTTAAATAGAGGTGGGGTTATCCAGTTGTCCCTCCCAAGGACTCTGCTCTGGAATCCCTCTTTTATTGGGACACTTGAGGTACATAAAATAAAATATAAAATAAAATAAAATAAATAAAATAAAATAAAATAAAATAAAATAAAATAAAATAAAATAAAAAACAGAAAGGACTCCTCCCATCCCACAGAATGTACCCAAACTCTTGGGATCGGGTCAAATCCTCAGAGAAGGAAAGCCGTCCACAACCCATGAGGCCACGCCAGCATTCCACCCACATTGTTGACACAAATCCAGAGACAAAACCTGAGCAAGCACCTCAAACACACCCTTTTTCATATCCCGAAGTGTTATCACGGTCTGTAGATTGGGCGTGCCATACCTATGTCCCCATACCTAAGCGGAGTTTGTGTTTTCAGACTTTTGTCCCCACAGGCCTGGCCCACACAGCCTCAAGGCTGGGCCCCTAGAACCAAACTCAGAACTGTGCCTGCCCTCTCCAGGCGATTTCTGCCCATTCCATTGGCCACAACCCTATAGATTAAGAGAAACTCCAAAGTCCCGAGGCCATCCCAATATTATAGTTTGCCCAGGACAAACAGGGGCGATCTGACACAAGCTGAGCAACTACATCCCCTCAGATCCGTAGAAACGTATCCTCAGGAAAGAGATTGAACCGGACAGGCACCTAGGCCCTAATCATATTCATTGCTTTTGTTTCCAGTCATCTCTCCTCAGAGGCCTGGTTTCCAATACCAGCATATGGGCGATTCCTTAGGCACTCATCAAAACAATTCTCTTCTCTACATAGAAAACGTACTCTTTAGAGCCCATCAAAACCTCCGGTTATGAACATCCCCAAGGCCCCGGATCAAGCACCCCATTCCAAGGTCTACATGGACACAAATGCACATTATGACCCATCCTCAACTCACCCATTTCAACACACCTGCCTCGGTTGCTCCGCTAGATCCAGCAGATCAAACTTGCCTTGGCGCTATGAGACACCTGGAATGGGAGGCAGGCTGCCCAGGCATCCATCCTTAGAACCCTGCTCTGGATAACTTCCTTATGGGATGTCCTGGAGCCATTCAACAAATCTCGACTGTCCCACAGAAGGAATCATTGCGGTTTGGAACATCTCACAATTCCCATCGTGGGAAAACCTCCATGTCCTCGTGACACCCTCCCCTTCATGAAGGGGCCTTCATGGACAGAAACTCCGACGTAAGCCAACGTCTGATCCTAGCTCTGTCTTCAGGTATACGGAACCTCGAATCATCTCTGCAGAGGGTGCCTTCCGTCCCCTCACCCCGAAATCTAAGTCTGGCTTGTGTTCTCAGAATTTATTCCTCACACACCTGGCCCACAAGCCTTCCAGTTTGGGAATTCTGGAGACACTATGTGGCACTGTGTCTTCCCTCCAGAAGAAAAACGTTGCCCTCTGGGGCTACGCAGTAACCACAAATGAGTACCATCCTGCACGAAACTCGACTGCACCCCAATGATACAGTCTAGCCTGGGCACTAATTCCCTGTCTTCCACAGCCTGAGCCTGCACCTCCCAACCCACACTCAACAGCTGGCTGAACACTGAGCACATCAGACACACCATGGCCTTAGGTCTTCATCTCTTCCCAACCTCAGTTTTCAGGCTTCAGAACCTAGACCTTAAATCCAATCACAGTCCAGGAGTGAAAGTGTTGCAGAAATTAGAACTCCTTCTTCCCCATGGCCAGAAAACTTGTGGTTGCCATATTGTGCAACGTTCAGTGTAGGAGAAACCAGCATGGTACATTAGGCCACGCCCTGACTTGAGGGGCTGATTGGGCACAAAAACACATTGTGAAACTCAGTGGGAGACATATACTCAAGGATGACCTCTTAGTATCTGGACCAAGAGCCATATATGGGGCTTGCCATGTTCTTAGGTCCCAATGTTAACCAGAGGTCTGGTTGTCCAGTCGCCCCTCCCCAGGACTCTGCTCTGGAATCCCTCTTTTGGTGGTCCACCTTAGGTAAAAAAAAAATAATAATAAAAAAAATAAACAAAAAAACAAGAAAGGCCTCCTCCCTTCCCACAGAATGACCCCAAATTCTTGGGATCGGGTCAAATCCCCAAAGGGAGCCTCATCGATGGCCCATGAGGACACCCCGACATTCCATGGCAATCGGTGACACATTTCCAGAAAAAAAAAAAAAAAAGCATGAGCCAGCACCTCACATTCGCCCTTTGTTCATATCCCGAAGAGTTCTCCTCACGGTCTATAGATCCGGCCGGCAATACCTACATCCCACAACCCAAGTGGAGTTTGTGTTTTCAGACTTTTGTCCAAATAGCCCTGGACCACACACGCTCCACACTTGGGTCCTTGGAGCCACACCTCAGGACTGTGCTTCCCTTTCAAGGGAATTCTTCCCATTCCATTGGCCACAACCTTGCAAATGAGGAAAAACCTCCAAAGTCACCGAGGCCATCCCAATAGTGTAGGCCGCCCATGACAAACAGGGGTGATCTCAAACCAGCTGAGCAACTACCTCCACTCAGACAACAGATGTCCCCAGAGAAGAATATTGAACCGGACAGGCCCCTAGGCCCTAATCAGATCCATTGCTTTGGTTTCCAGGCATCTCTCCTCAGAGGCCTCGTTTCCAATACCAGCATATGGTGGTTTCCTGAGGCACCAATAAGAACAAATCTCGTCTCCCCATGGAAAACTTGCTCATTGGAGCTTTGTCATAAACTCTGGTTAGGAGAATCCTTCAGGGCCCTGGTGCCACTGCCCCATACCAAGGTCTCCATGGACTCAAACCAACATTAAGACCATTCTCAGGAAAGTCCATTTCAACTCAGCCCCCACTGTTGCTATCCCAAGCCAGCAGATCAAACGTTTCTTGTTGCTAGGGAAAATTGGAATGTGAGGCTTGCTGCCCAGGCATCCATACTTAGAACCCTGTTCTGGAAAAATACCTTATAAGACATCCTGGAGCCATCCAACAAATCTTAATTGTCCCACAGAAGGAATCCTTGCGGTTTGGAGCATCTCACAACTCCAATAGTGGAAAACCCCCATGGCCTCATAATGCCCCCCCTTCCTGAAGGGGCCAACATGGACAGAAACTCAAACCTGAGCCAAAGTCTGAACCTCGACCGGACTTCAGACGCATGAGATCTCAATTCAGCTCTGCAGAGTGTGTCTGCCATGTCCTTGCCCCGAAACCTAAGCCTATCTTGTGTTCTCAGACTTCCGTCCTCACTCTCCTGGCCCACAAGCCCTCCAGTTTGGGAATTCCGAAGCCACAATGCAGCACTCTGCCTGCCCTCCAGAAGAAAAACTTTGCCCTATGCTGCTAATAAGAAACCCAAAATGATTTTCTAATGCATGCCACTCGATTGTAAAGCAATTATACAGCCCACCCTGTATACTAATGCCCTGTCTGGCACAGCCTGAGACAAGACATCCCAAACGACACCCAGACAGCTGGCCCCAACCTGGACACATAGGACCCGCTATGGCTGTAGGTCGTCATCTCTTCCCAACCTCGGTTTTCAGGCTTCAGAACCTAGACCTTATCTCCAATCACTACCCAGGGGTGAACGTGATGCAGAAATTAGAATTCCTCCTTCCCCATGGCCAGAAACCTTGTGGTTGGCATGTTGTCCAACGTTCAATGTGGGAAAACCTGCATTGTCCGAAAGGCCACGCCAGTGCTTGAGGGCCGCCTAGGGCACAGACATGCATTGTGACCTGCAGCGTGAGTCCCGTATTAAAGTAACGCCTCTCAGTGGCTGGACCAAGATCCTGCATATGGGGCTTGTCATATCCATAGGCCCCCAGGCTTAACCAGAGGGCGAGTATTCCAGTTGTCAGTACCCACTGCTATGCTCTAGAATCCCTCTACTGGGGGGGCACATGAAGCAGAAAACAGGACACTTCCCTTCCCACAGAATGACCCCAAACTCTTGGGGGCTGGACAAACTACCAGAGAGGGAGACTTCTACGACCCATGAGGCAACTCCTACATTAAACGGCCATTGTGGACAAAACATCCAGAGACAAAAGCCTGAGCGACGGCCTCCCTCTCACCCTTCTTTCATATCCAGAGGAGCTCCCCTCATGGACTGTAGATCAGGCCTGCAGTAACCTCGGCCCCAAACCTGAGCTGAGTTAGGGTTTTTGGATGTCTGTCTGCACAGCCATGGCTCACACAGCCTCCAGGCTGGGGTCTCTGGAGCCACACCACAGAACTGTGCCTGCTCTCTCCTAAGAAACTGCCCATTCCATTGGCCACAACTCTACAAAATAGTAGAAACCTCAAGGTCCCCAAGGACATCCCACTACCGCAAGCCGCACTGGACAAATAGGGGCATTATGACACAAGCTGAGCAACTACTACCTCCATGCAGACACACAGACAGATATCCGCAGAGACAGAAGATTGAACCAGACAGGCCTCTAGGCCCTATTATGAACTCTTGCTTTGGTGTCCAGGTATCACTCCTCAGAGGCCTGGGTTCGAAGACCAGCATACGGGGCTTTCCTGAGGCACCAGACAGAAGACCTCTCATCTCCACATGGGAAGCTTCCTTGTTGGAGTTGTGTCAAGCCCTTCGGGTTGGAGAATCCTGCAGAGTCCCTTCGCTACTGCCACATTCCAAGGTCTCCATGGCCACCAACCCACATTATGACTCATCCTCAGCAGAGTCCATTTAAACTCAGCCTTCTGGGTAGCTCACCCAAGAGCCCGCAGATTGAGCGTGCCTTGTCTCGACCAGGCAATGGGAAGGTGAGTTGGCGTTTCTCGGCATCCATGCTTAGACCCCTGCTCTCGAGTCTTTCTGTATGGGGCATCCTGGAACCATCCAATAGTACTCGATTGTCCTGAAGAAGGAAACTTTGAAGTTTGGAGCAGCTCACAACTCCCAGCGTAGGGAAACCTCCCTGGCCTCATGACGCCCCCACCCCCTTCAGGAAGTGGCCGTCATGGACACAAACTCCAGCTTGAGGCAACATCTGATACTCGCCCTGACCTCACCTGCAGGAGATCTCGATTCAGCCACTGCAGAGTGGGCCTGCCATGCTCTTGGCCCCAAAACTCGTGCTAGCTTGTGTTTTCAGACTTCCTTCCTCACAATCCTGGCCACACCCCTCCAGTTTGGCAATTCTGGAGACACAATGCAGCACTCTGCCTGCCCTCCAGAAGAAAAATGTTGCCCTATAGGGCTAACCAGAAACGCCAAATGAGTAACAACCTGCATGCCACTCGACCATACCCCAATTATACAGTCTAGCCTGTGCACTAAAGCCCTGTCTGACACAGCCTGAGGGCAGACCTCCAGTCCAACACCCAGACAGCTGGCCGTACACAGAGCATATCACACCCACAATGGCTTTAGAGCATCATCTCTACCCAACCTCAGTTTTCACCTTCAGAACCTAGACCTTATCTCCACTCACTGCTCAGGAGTGAACGTGATTCAAGAATCAGAAATTCTCGTTCTCCTTGGCAAGAAACCTAGTGGTTGGCATGTTGTCCAATGTTCATTGTAGGAGAAAGCAGCATGGACTATGAGGCCCCACCAATCCCTGAGGGCCACAATTTGCACAAACACACATTGTGACCCTCAGCGTGAGCCCTATCCTCATGTAAAGCCTCTTAGTGACTGGAACAACAGCCCACATATGGGGCTTGCCAAGCCCCTAGTCCCCCAATCTCAACCAGAGTTCGAGATGTCTAGTCACCCCTACTCAGGGCTCTACTCGGGAATCCCTCTTTGGTGGGACACCTGAGGCAAAAAAAAAAAAAAAAAATACAGAAAGGACTCTTCCCATCCACAGAATGATTCCTACCACTTGGGATCAGGCCAAATCACCAGAGAAAGAATTGTCCATGGCCCTTGAGGACACCCCGACATTCCACGGCCACCATTGACACAAAATCCAGAGACAAAACCCTGAGCAAGCGCCACATACTCGCCCTTTGTTAATAGCCCAGAAACTTCTCACGGTCTGTAGATCGAGCATTCATACATACATCCCCAAACCTAAGCTGAGTTTGTGTTTTCAGACTTCTGTCCCCACAGTCCTGGCCCACACACCATCCAAGCTGGGGCCCCTGGAGCCACACCTCAGGACTGTGGCTTCCCTCTCCAGGGGAATTCTGCCATTTCCATTGGCCACAACCCTATAGATTAGGAGAATCCTCCAAACTCCCCCAGGCCATCCGAATTTTGTTGGCTGCCCTGGACACACAGGGATGATCTTTCACAAGTTAGGAAACCACCTCCACTCAGACCCAGAGACAGATATCCCCATAGAATAAGATTGAACTGGACGGGCACTTAGGCCCTAATTAGATCCATTGCTTTTGATTCCAGTCATCTCTCCTCAGAGGCCTGGTTTCCAATACCAGCATATGGGAAATTCCTTAGGCCCTCATCAAAACAATTCTCTTCTCTACATAGGAAACATACTCTTTAGAGCTCCATCAAAACCTCCGGTTATGAACATCCCTCAAGGCCCCGGATCAAGCACCCCATTCCAAGGTCTACATGGACACAAATGCACATTATGACCCATCCTAAACTCACCCATTTCAACACACCCGCCTCGGTTGCTCCCCTAGATCCAGCAGATCGAACTTGCCTTGGCTCTATGAGACACCTGGAATGGGAGGCAGGCTGCCCACGCATCCATCCTTAGAACCCTTCTCTGGATAACTTCCTTATGGGATGTCCTGGAGCCATCCAACATGTCTCGACTGTCCCACAGAAGGAATCATTGTGGTTTGGAGCATCTCACAATTCCCATCGTGGGAAAACCTCCATTTCCTCGTGACACCCTCCCCTTCATGAAGGGGCCATCATGGACAGAAACTTTGACCTAAGAAAATGTCTAATCCTAGCTCTGTCTTCAGGTATACGGGATCTCGAATCATCTCTGCAGAGGGTGCCTGCCGTCCCCTCACCCCGAAATTTAAGTCCTGCTTGTGTTCTCAGAATTTTTTCCTCACACTCCTGGCCCACAAGCCTTCCAGTTTGGGAATTCTGGAGCCACTATGTGGCACTGTGTCTTCCCTCCAGAAGAAAAACGTTGCCCTTTGGGGCTACCCAGTAACCACAAATGAGTATCATCCTGCACGAAACTCGACTGCACCCCAATGATACAGTCTAGCCTGGGCACTAATTCCCTGTCTCCACAGCCTGAGCCTGCACCTCCCAACCCACACTCAACAGCTGGCCGAACACTGAGCACATCGGACACACCATGGCCTTAGGGCTTCATCTCTTCCCAACCTCAGTTTTCAGGCTTCAGAACCTAGACCTTAAATCCAATCACAGTCCAGAAGTGAAAGTGTTGCAGAAATTAGAACTCCATCTTCCCCATTGCCAGAAAACTTGTGGTTCCCATACTGTGCAACGTTCAGTGTAGGAGAAACCAGCATGGTACATTAGGCCACGCCCTGACTTGAGGGGCTCCTTGGGCACAAAAACACATTGTGAAACTCAGTGTGAGACCTATCCTCAAGGAAGGCCTGTCAGTGTCTGGACCAAGAGCCCACATATGGGGCTTGCCATGTTCTTAGGTCCCAATGTTAACCAGAGGTCTGGTTGTCCAGGTGACCCACCCACGAATCTGCTCTGGAATCCCTCTTTTGGTGGTCCACCTGAGGTAAAAAACAAAACAAAACAAAAAAAATAAACAAAAAACCCAGAAAGGCCTCCTACCTTCCCACAGAATGACCCCAAACTCTTGGGATCGGGTCAAATCCCCAGAAAGAAAGCCTCATCGATGGCCCATGAGGACACCCCGACATTCCATGGCAATCGGTAGACACATTTCCAGAAAACAAAAAAAAAAAAAAGCATGAGCTAGCACCTCACATTCGCCCTTTGTTCATATCCCGAAGAGGTCTCCTCACGGTCTATAGATTGGGCCGGCCATACCTACATCCCACAACCTAAGTGGAGTTTGTGTTTTCAGACTTTTGTCCAAATAGCCCTGGACCACACACGCTCCACACTTGGGTCCCTGGAGCCACACCTCAGGACTGTGCTTCCCTTTCAAGGGAATTCTTCCCATTCCATTGGCCACAACCTTGCAAATTAGGAAAAACCTCCAAAGTCACCGAGGCCATCCCAATAGTGTAGGCCGCCCAGGACAAACAGGGGTGATCTCAAACCAGCTGAGCAACTACCTCCACTCAGACAACAGATGTCCCCAGAGAAGAATATTGAACCGGACAGGCCCCTAGGCCCTAATCAGATCCATTGCTTTGGTTTCCAGGCATCACTCCTCAGAGGCCTCGTTTCCAATACCAGCATATGGTGGTTTCCTGAGGCACCAATAAGAACAAATCTCGTCTCCCCATGGAAAACTTGCTCATTGGAGCTTTGTCATAACCTCTGGTTAGGAGAATCCTTCAGGGCCCTGGTGCCACTGCCCCATACCAAGGTCTCCATGGACTCAAACCAACATTAAGACCATCCTCAGGAAAGTCCATTTCAACTCAGCCCACTCTGTTGCTACTCCAAGCCAGCAGATCAAACGTTTCTTGTTGCTAGGAAAAAATTGGAATGTGAGGCTGGCTGCCAAGGTGTCCATACTTAGAACCCTGTTCTGGAAAAATACCTTATAAGACGTCCTGGAGCCATCCAACAAATCTTAATTGTCCCACAGAAGGAATCCTTGCGGTTTGGAGCATCTCACAACTCCAATAGTGGGAAAACCCCCATGGCCTCATAATGCCCCCCCTTCCTGAAGGGGCCAACATGGACAGAAACTCAAACCTGAGCCAAAGCCTGAACCTCGACCTGACTTCAGATGCATGAGATCTCAATTCAGCTCTGCAGAGTGTGCCTGCCATGTCCTTGCCCCGAAACCTAAGCCTAGCTTGTGTTCTCAGACTTCCATCCTCACTCTCCTGGCCCACAAGCTCTCCAGTTTGGGAATTCCGAAGCCACAATGCAGCACTCTGCCTGCCCTCCAGAAGAAAAACTTTGCCCTATGCTGCTAATAAGAAACCCCAAATGATTTTCTAATGCATGCCACTCGATTGTAAAGCAATTATACAGCCCACCCTGTATACTAATGCCCTGTCTGGCACAGCCTGAGACAAGACATCCCAAACGACACCCAGACAGCTGGCCCCAACCTGGACACATAGGAGCCGCTATGGCTGTAGGTCGTCATCTCTTCCCAACCTCGGTTTTCAGGCTTCAGAACCTAGACCTTATCTCCAATCACTGCCCAGGGGTGAACGTGATGCAGAAATTAGAATTCCTCCTTCCCCATGGCCAGAAACCTTGTGGTTGGCATGTTGTCCAACGTTCAATGTGGGAAAACCTGCATTGTCCGAAAGGCCACGCCAGTGCTTGAGGGCCGCCTAGGGCACAGACATGCATTGTGACCTGCAGCGTGAGTCCCGTATTAAAGTAACGCCTCTCAGTGGCTGGACCAAGATCCTGCATATGGGGCTTGTCATATCCATAGGCCCCCAGGCTTAACCAGAGGGCGAATATTCCAGTTGTCAGTACCCACTGCTATGCTCTAGAATCCCTCTACTGGGGGGACACATGAAGCAGAAAACAGGACACTTCCCTTCCCACAGAATGACCCCAAACTCTTGGGGGCTGGACAAACTACCAGAGAGGGAGACTACTACGACCCATGAGGCAACTCCTACATTAAACGACCATTGTGGACAAAACATCCAGAGACAAAAGCCTGAGCGACTGCCTCCCTCTCATCCTTCTTTCATATCCAGAGGAGCTCCCCTCATGGACTGTAGATCAGGCCTGCCGTAACCTCGGCCCCAAACCTGAGCTGAGTTAGGGTTTTTGGATGTCTGTCTGCACAGCCATGGCCCACACAGCCTCCAGGCTGGGGTCTCTGGAGCCACACCACAGAACTGTGCCTGCTCTCTCCTAAGAAACTGCCCATTCCATTGGCCACAACTCTACAAAATAGTAGAAACCTCAAGGTCCCCAAGGACATCCCACTACCGCAAGCCGCACTGGACAAATAGGGGCATTATGACACAAGCTGAGCAACTACTACCTCCATGCAGACACACAGACAGATATGCGCAGACAGAAGATTGAACCAGACAGGCCCCTAGGCCCTATTATGAACTCTTGCTTTGGTGTCCAGGTATCACTCCTCAGAGGCCTGGATTCGAAGACCAGCATATGGGGCTTTCCTGAGGCACCAGACAGAAGACCTCTCATCTCCACATGGGAAGCTTCCTTGTTGGAGTTGTGTCAAGCCCTTCGGGTTGGAGAATCCTGCAGAGTCCCTTAGCTACTGCCACATTCCAAGGTCTCCATGGCCACCAACCCACATTATGACTCATCCTCAGGAGAGTCCATTTAAACTCAGCCTTCTGGGTAGCTCACCCAAGAGCCCGCAGATTGAGCATGCCTTGTCTCGACCAGGCAATGGGAAGGTGAGTTGGCGTTTCTCGGCATCCATGCTTAGGGCCCTGCTCTCGAGTCTTTCTGTATGGGGCATCCTGGAACCATCCAATAGTACTCGACTGTCCTGAAGAAGGAAACTTTGAAGTTTGGAGCAGCTCACAACTCCCAGCGTAGGGAAACCTCCCTGGCCTCATGACGCCCCCACCCCCTTCAGGAAGGGGCCATCATGGACACAAACTCCAGCTTGAGGCCACATCTGATAATCGCCCTGACCTCAACTGCAGGAGATCTCGATTCAGCCTCTGCAGAGTGGGCCTGCCATGCTCTTGGCCCCAAAACTCATGCTAGCTTGTGTTTTCAGACTTCCTTCCTCACAATTCTGGCCACACCCCTCCAGTTTGGCAATGCTGGAGACACAATGCAGCACTCTGCCTGCCCTCCAGAAGAAAAATGTTGCCCTATAGGGCTAACCAGAAACGCCAAATGAGTAACAACCTGCATGCCACTCGACCATACCCCAATTATACAGTCTAGCCTGTGCACTAAAGCCCTGTCTGACACAGCCTGAGGGCAGACCTCCAGTCCAACACCCAGACAGCTGGCCGTACACAGAGCATATCACACCCACAGTGGCTTTAGGCCATCATCTCTACCCAACCTCAGTTTTCACCTTGAGAACCTAGACCTTATCTCCACTCACTGCTCAGGAGTGAACGTGATGCAAGAATCAGAACTTCTCCTTTGCCTTGGCAAGAAACCTAGTGGTTGGCATGTTGTCCAATGTTCATTGTAGGAGAAAGCAGCATGGACTATGAGGCCCCACCTATCCGTGAGGGCCACAATTTCCACAAACACACATTGTGACCCTCAGCGTGAGACCTATCCTCATGTAAAGCCTCTTAGTGACTGGAACAGCAGCCCACATATGGGGCTTGCCAAGCCCCTATTCCCCCAATCTCAACCAGAGTTCGAGATGTCTAGTCACCCACTCAATGCTCTACTCTGGAACCCTCTTTGGTGGGACACCTGAGGTAAAAAAAAAAAAAATACAGAAAGGACTCTTCCCATCCACAGAATGATCCCAACCACTTGGGATCAGGCCAAATCACCAGAGAAAGAATTGTCCATGGCCCTTGAGGACACCCCGACATTCCACGGCCACCATTGACACAAAATCCAGAGACAAATCCCTGAGCAAGCGCCACATACTCGCCCTTTGTTCATAGCCCGGAAAATTCTCACGGTCTGTAGATCGAGCCTTCATACATACATCCCCAAACCTAAGCTGAGTTTGTGTTTTCAGACTTCTTTCCCCACAGTCCTGGCCCACACACCATCCAAGCTGGAGCCCCTAGAGCCACACCTCAGGACTGTGGCTTCCCTCTCCAGGGGAATTCTGCCATTTCCATTGGCCACAACCCTATAGATTAGGAGAATCCTCCAAACTCCCCGAGGCCATCTGAATTGTGTTGGCTGCCCAGGACACACAGGGATGATCTTTCACAAGTTAGGAAACCACCTCCACTCAGACCCAGAGACAGATATCCCCATAGAATAAGATTGAACTGGACGGGCACTTAGGCCCTAATCAGATCCATTGCTTTTGATTCCAGTCATCTCTCCTCAGAGGCCTGGTTTCCAATACCAGCATATGGGAGATTCCTTAGGCACTCATCAAAACAATTCTCTTCTCTACATAGGAAACATACTCTTTAGAGCTCCATCAAAACCTCCGGTTATGAACATCCCTCAAGGCCCCGGATCAAGCACCCCATTCCAAGGTCTACATGGACACAAATGCACATTATGACCCATCCTCAACTCACCCATTTCAAAACACCCGCCTCGGTTGCTCCCCTAGATCCAGCAGATCGAACTTGCCTTGGCTCTATGAGACACCTGTAATGGGAGGCAGGCTGCCCACGCATCCATCCTTAGAACCCTGCTCTGGATATCTTCCTCATGGGATGTCCTGGAGCCATCCAACAGGTCTCGACTGTCCCACAGAAGGAATCATTGTGGTTCGGAGCATCTCACAATTCCCATCATGGGAAAACCTCCATGTCCTCGTGACACCCTCCCCTTCATGAATGGGCTTCATGGACAGAAACTCCGACCTAAGAAAACGTCTGATCCTAGCTCTGTCTTCAGGTATACGGGATCTCGAATTATCTCTGCAGAGGGTGCCTGCCGTCCCCTCACCCCGAAATCTAAGTCTGGCTTGTGTTCTCAGAATTTTTTCCTCACACTCCTGGCCCACAAGCCTTCCAGTTTGGGAATTTTGGAGTCACTATGTCGCACTGTGTCTTCCCTGCAGAAGAAAACCGTTGCCCTCTGGGGCTACCCAGTAACCACAAATGAGTACCATCCTGCACGAAACTCGACTGCACCCCAATGATGCAGTCTAGCCTGGGCACTAATTCCCTGTCTGCCACAGCCTGAGCCTGCAGCTCCCAACCCATACTCAACATCTGGCCGAACACTGAGCACATCAGACACACCATGGCCTTAGGGCTTCATCTCTTCCCAACCTCAGTTTTCAGGCTTCAGAACCTAGACCTTAAATCCAATCACAGTCCAGGAGTGAAAGTGTTGCAGAAATTAGAACTCCATCTTCCCCATTGCCAGAAAACTTGTGGTTCCCATACTGTGCAACGTTCAGTGTAGGAGAAACCAGCATGGTACATTAGGCCACGCCCTGACTTGAGGGGCTCCTTGGGCACAAAACCACATTGTGAAACTCAGTGTGAGACCTATCCTCAAGGAAGGCCTCTCAGTGTCTGGACCAAGAGCCCACAAAAGGGGCTTGCCATGTTATTAGGTCCCAAAGTTAACCAGAGGTCTGGTTGTCATGTTACCCCCACCCACGACTCTGCTCTGGAATCCCTCTTTTGGTGGTCCACCGGAGGTTAAAAAAAAATAAACAAAAAAAAAACAGAAAGGCCCCTCCCTTCCCACAGAATGACCCCAAACTCTTGGGATCGGGTGAAATCCCCAGAATGAGAGCCTCATCAATGGCCCATGAGGACACCCCGACATTCCATGGCAATCGGTGACACATTTCCAGAAAAAAAAAAAAAAAAGCATGAGCATGCACATCACATTCGCCCTTTGTTCATATCCCGAAGAGGTCTCCTCACGGTCTATAGATCGGGCCGGCCATACCTACATCCCACAACCTAAGTGGAGTTTGTGTTTTCAGACTTTTTTCCAAATAGCCCTGGACCACACACGCTCCACACTTGGTTCCCTGGAGCCACACCTCAGGACTGTGCTTCCCTTTCAAGGGAATTCTTCCCATTCCATTGGCCACAACCTTGCAAATTAGGAAAAACCTCCAAAGTCACCGAGGCCATCCCAATAGTGTAGGCTGCCCAGGACAAACAGGGGTGATCTCAAACCAGCTGAGCAACTACCTCCACTCAGACAACAGATGTCCCCAGAGAAGAATATTGAACCGGACAGGCCCCTAGGCCGTAATCAGATCCATTGCTTTGGTTTCCAGGCATCTCTCCTCAGAGGCCTCATTTCCAATACCAGCATATGGTGGTTTCCTGAGGCACCAATAAGAACAAATCTCGTCTCCCCATGGAAACTTGCTCATTGGAGCTTTGTCATAACCTCTGGTTAGGAGAATCCTTCAGGGCCCTGGTGCCACTGCCCCATACCAAGGTCTCCATGGACTCAAACCACCATTAAGACCATCATCAGGAAAGTCCATTTCAACTCAGCCCCCTCTGTTGCTACCCCAAGCCAGCAGATCAAACGTTTCTTGTTGCTAGGAGAAAATTGGAATGTGAGGCTGGCTGCCCAGGCATCCATACTTAGAACCCTGTTCTGGAAAAGTACCTTATAAGACGTCCTGGAGCCATCCAACAAATCTTAATTGTCCCACAGAAGGAATCCTTGCGGTTTGGAGCATCTCACAACTCCAATAGTGGGAAAACCCCCATGGCCTCATAATGCCCCCCCTATCCTCAAGGAAGGCCTCTCAGTGTCTGGACCAAGAGCCCACATATGGGGCTTGCTATGTTCTTAGGTCCCAATATTAACCAGAGTTATGGTTTTGCAGTTGCCCCCACCCACGACTCGGCTCTGGAATCCCTCTTTGGTGGTCCACCTGAGGTAAAAAAACAAAAAACAAAAACCTAGTGGTTGGCATGTTTTCCCATATGCTGGGAGTAATTCCATGGAATTACTCTTTTGGCGGGACACCTGAGGTAACAAACCTGAAAGGAGTCCTCCCATTCCACAGATTGACGAAAAACAATTGGGATCGGGCCAAATCCACAGAGAGGAAAATTCGTCCATGGCCCATGAGGCCTCCCCGTCATTCCACGGCCATCTCTGATACAAAATCCAGAGACAAAAGCCTGAGAAAGCGCCTCAGACTCGCTCTCTCTTCATATCCGGAAGAGTTCTTCTCATGGTTTATAGATCGGGCCTGCCATACCTACTTCCCCAAACCTAAGCTGAGTTTGTGTTTTCAGACTTCTGTCCTCAAAGTCCTGGGCCACACACCCTCCAGGCTGGGGCCCCTGGAGTCACACATTAGGACTGTGCCAACCCAATCCATGGGAATTCTGCCGATGCCATTGTCCAATACAGTAAAATGTGGAGAACCCTACAAATCCCTGAGGCCAACCCAATAGTGCAGGTCGCCCGGGACAAACAAGGGCGGTCTGATACCTGCTGAGCATCTACCTCCACTCATACCATAGATGGATGTCCCCTGAGAAGAAGATTGAACCAGACAGGACCCTAGGCCATAATAGGATACATTGCTTTGGATTACAGGCATGTCTCCTCAAAAGCCTGGATTCCAATACCAGCATAGAATTTTTCCTGAGGCACCCATCAAAACAAATCTCGTCTCCACAAGGAACCTTGTGCATCGAGCTATGTCAAAAGCTTAGGAGAATACTTCAGGGTCCCGGTGCCACCGCCCCTTTTTAAGGCCCTCATGGACACAAACACACATTAGGACCCATCCTCAGGAAAGTCCATTTCAAGTCAGCCACCCCGGTCGCTCCCGCAGAGCCATCAGATCTAAACTTTCTTGTTGCTGGGAGACATTTGCAATGCGAGGCCGGCTTCCCAGGCATCCATCCTCGAACAGTGCCCTGGAGTCATTCCATATGGGATGTCCTGAAGCTGCCCAACAGGTCTCAATTGTCCCGCAGAAGGAAATCTTGATGGGGCATCCCACAACTCCCAACGTGGGAAAAACTCCATGGCCTTGAGATTCCGCTCCCTTCATGAAGGGTCCTTCATGCACAGAAACTCCAAACTGAGCCAACGTCTGATCCTCGCCCTGACTTCAGATGCATGAGATATTGGTTCAGATCTACAGTGGTACCTGCCGTGTCCTCGTTCTGAAACCCAAGTCTAGCTTGTGTTCTCAGACTTCCGTCCTCACACTCCTCTACATGAAGCCCTCAAGTTTAGCAATTCCGGACTGACAATGAAGCACTCTGCCTGCCCTCTAGAAAACAAATTTTGCCTAATGAGCTGCCCAGACAACTTATATGAGGATAAATCTACATGGCACTCGACTGTACCCAAATTATATAGTCTAACCTGGGCACTAATGCACTGTCTGACACAACCTGAGCCCGGACCTCCTGACCAACACCCAGACAGCTGACCGCACACTGAGCACATCAGACCCGCCATGGCCTTAGGTCATCATCTCTTCCCTACCTCAGTTTTTAGGCTTCAGTACCTAGACCTTATCTCCAATCACTGCCCAGGGGTGCCTGTGATGCAGAAATCAGAACTCTTCCTTACCCATGGCAAGAAACCTTGTGGTTGGCATGTTGTCCAACGTTCAGTGTAGGAGAAACCAGGATTCACCATGAGGCCCTGCCCATTCTTGTTTGCGAAGTGGGCATAAACACGCATTGTGACCCTCAGCGTGAGTCCTGTCCTCTAGTAAGTCCTCTCAGTGGCTCGACCATTAGATGTCATAATGGGCTTGACATGTCCCTAGGCCACAATTTTTAACCAGATTTCTGGTTGTCCGTTTGGCCCTCCCCAGGGCTCTACTCTGGAATCCCTCATTTGGTGGGACACCTGAGGTTAAAAAACAAAACATGGCAAATCAACAACAACAACAAAACGGACTTCTTCCATCCCACAGAATGACCCCAAACTCTTTGGACGGGGCCAAACCCCCAGAGTGTAAGACTCGTCCATTTCCCATGAAGTCACCAGGGAATTTCACGACCATGAGTGACACGATATCCAGAGACAAAAACTTGAGCACGAGCCTCACACTAGCCCCTTATTCATATCCCGAAGAGTTCTCCTCATGGTCTGTAGATCAATCCTGCCATACCTATGACCTGAAACATAAGCCGCGTTTGTGTTTTCAGACGACTGTCCAAACAGCTCTGCCTACACACCCTACAGGCTCAGGCCCCTGGAGCCAAACCTGAGGACTGTACTTGCCCTCTCCAAGGGAATTGTATGTGCCCATTCCAATGGCCACAACCCTACTAATAGGATAAACCTGCAAACTCCCTGAGGCCATCCCTGGGGACAGAATAGCCCAGCTGGTAGTTCTCTCATCCTTGCATGACCGTTTCCCCGCCCAAAATAAGGTCAGAGGAGATAAGGGCTTTGGATCCTCTGGAGTCGATATGGCCTACTTATCTTTGGAGCTAATAGGTCGCCCCATGTGTAGTTTGGAGATAGAAGGAAAGGCCTTCACCGGTCTAATAGATACGGGGGCCGACCGAAGCGTCATGAGCCAACGATTCTGGCCAAGGAATTGGCCGCTGCAAAAGGCCTCTCAAACATTACAGGGGCTAGGCTATCAAAACACACCTGAGATTAGTGCAAAAACTCTACATTGGAGGATGGAAGGGAACAAAGGGACTTTTCAGCCGTTCGTACTGGACCTTCCCATCAATCTCTGGGGAAGAGATGTCCAGAGTCAATTAAATCTAATTCTGACTAATGAGGGAACGTATTCCAAACAGAGCAAAGATTTGATGAATACTTGCAGGGAGAATCAGAGCTAGTCAGTCCTAGCTTGAAAAATGATAGAAAGGGATTGGGTTTGAGCGCGCTAACCGCACGCTTAAAGAACTAATACAAAAACAAAAAGGGGGAATAGAGGCGGTTATGACCCCTCGAGATCGCCTATCCCTAGCAATCTTTACTATCAATTTTTTAATTCTGGATGCCAATGGCAAAAGTGCGGCAGATAGACACGCAGAAGAGGCTGAGGCCATAAAGGAACGTGTAATGTGGAAAGATATCCTGGATAACAAATGGTATGGACCGGATCCCGTGATTAGGAGATCCAGGGGAGCTGTTTGTGTTTTTCCACAGGACCGCTCGGATCCGGTGTGGGTGCCATCACGACTGACGCGAAAGTTGGATGAAAGAACCGATGACAACACCAAAGAAGCAGACATGGACTCCAACCCTGGAGATGCTGATAGTGCTGATGATCTGCCTGACCAGAGTTGAGGGAGCTACCTTTTGGGCCGTTTCAAGAACATGGCCCATCCCCATGCCAGTCACAAATGCGACAAAAACATTACCCCATCTGTATGTTCCAGAATGTGTTTTTGATTTACCCTGTAACAAATCAATAATAAGGTACAGCGTTATAACGCTACAAATTTCAACCTTCAAGGCACCTTGTGCTTTACCACTCCTGGAGTAGGAGTCATGGGCATGCTAATGTTTGCAGGACTACTGGTGGCTTTGTTCTTAATTCTGAGGGTAATGAGGGCTCGCAGAAGAGAGAAGGTGGCCATAGCGCATGCCTTTGCCGCTATAGAGGCTGGAACATCTCCCCAAGCTTGGCTCAGCATGTTAAATGAAACATAGGTTGTGCTCTTGCACTCGGAGGGCTTTGAGTAGCCCATTGCACCCGAATAGAGACAACCTTGCATTTTCCGCGGGTGGTTTGCACCTAGGAGTGCACAGGGTGAGCCACCCTGAAAGTCATGAGTGTCTGCATACGGGTACCTCCGTTTCTCTCCCGTCCCTAGGCAAAGGAGGACATGTTTACTAGGGGACACTCCTCTGATTTTAGCCATGACTGCAAAATAAAAGAAAAAGGGGGAGATGTGGCAACCCGTTGCCGCCATTACAAGATGGCGCCGGAGAGCCTCGTAAACAAGTGGTTGGACACGTGGCCTTAAGCTTATTCTGCCCAGCAACAAGGCTGACCTACCATAGTGAGCCACGTACCCCAGAATGAGACACGCCCCAGCTAGCCTGTATATATGCGCAGCCCTGGCTCTACCCAGGCGCTTCCTGCTTCCATCACCCTACAAACCTCAACCAAGTGCACTTCAATAAAGCGTGATAGAGAAGAATCCTGTGTCGGTGGTCTTCCTTCCTCGCGGGCGAGCGTTGGCGGGCCACACACCTGACTGGTCCCTAAGCCCTCTTGATAGGGAAATCTGGGGCCACAACGCAGCATTCTGCCTTCCCCATCGAATGAAGAAATGCCTGGTGAGTCTGCCCTGAAAACCCACATGAGGATCAATCAGGTCGGCCCTCGAGTCAACACCGATTTATAGGCTGCCATGGCCACTAGTGCCGTGTCTGACAGAGCCTGAGCTCGACTGAGTTTCAGCCACTAAAGAGCAGGCCCCATATCTAGCATTTGGGATTGCCATGGCCCAAGTATGTCATCTCTACCCATCCTTGATATCCAGGCACCTGTCCCCAGACCTTGGCAGGGATCCCTGCCAATTAGGGAACTTGAAGCACAATAGAGAACTCTTCTTTCTCCATGGCAATAAACCTGGCTTTTGGGATGGGTGTTCTACCCTCAAAGGGGGAGCCAGTTACAACATCAATGACACCACACACACTCCTGAGGACTACCCTTGGCACAAACAGGCATTGTGACCCTCACCCTGAGCATGCTTTCAAAAAATCCCTCTCAGATTCACCACAATGATCCCTCATTTCAGGCCTGGTATGCCTGTAGGTTCAAATCATAAAACTTGGTGGGATTTTCGAGGTGCCCAGACCCAGAGACCATCTCTGGAATTTTTGTTTTGGTGCACCCTTCAGATGGAAAACAGCACTCATCCCTTCCCCAAAAATGTCACCAAATTATGAGGAGCCACCAGGATTCATAGAGAGGCAATGTCTCCCATGGACCCATGAGAACACACCTGCATTCCGAGGCCATCCTGGACACACAATCCGGAGAGAAAAGCCTGTGCTACTGCCTTCCATTCACCCTAATTACAGTTCCAGATGAGCTGCTCTCAAGGTATATGCATTGGGCCTGTGATCACCTCGCCACTCACCCTAATTCGAATTTGTGTTTGCAGACTTATCTACCAAAACCATGGCACACATGCCCTCCAGGATGGGGTCTCTGGATCCACACTGCAGGACTGTCCCTGCCATCCACAAGGAAACTGTTTACATCACAGTTGCCCAAACTGTCTAGATTAGGAGAAACCTACAATGCCTCTGGGCCTACCCCAATTTCGGCGGCCGCACTGAACACAAATGCACAGTCTGAAATACCCTGATCCCCTACATCCAGGAACACAGCCAAGTCAATGGTCCTGAGTCAGAATAATGAACCTAACATGCCCCTAGGACGTCATTGGAACCATTGATTCGGTTTTCAGACATGTGTCCTCAGAGGCCTGTTCTAGAATGCGAACTTATGATACAACATGTGGTGGCTGGGCCACACAACAGAACATCTCCTGTCCCCAGAAGGAAACCGTGCCCTACAATCTGTGCAAAATCCCAGAGTAGTAGATTCCTGCACAACTACTAAGCCACCAGCACATTCTAAGATCTACCTGGTAACAAACCAGCTGTGTGGCCCATCTGCAAGAGATTCCATGTCAAATCAAGGACTTGGTACTTTGCTACAGAGACACCAGAATAAAGCTGCCATGTTCTTCAGTTGCAATGGTCAATGAAGTTGAACATTCCAGGCATCCATGCGGTAGAGCTCTGCTACCCAAACTTTCCACATGGGGGACCCTGGAGCAAATAAACCACACTCCACCTGTCCAGTAGAATGAAACCTTGCTATTTGGAGCAGCTCATGAGTCTCAACGTGAAAATCCCTCCATGGCTTCTTGACGCCACCCCTCCATTTGTCAGTCATCATAGACACAAACTCCAGTGTGAGCAAATATCCGACGTCCTCCCTTACTAAGGTGCTGGATATCTCGAATAAGCTGCTGGACACAGGAACTGCCTTCCGCTTGGCAGTGAATTGAACTGTAGCTTGTGTTTACAATTCCTTCCTCACCCGACTGGTCCCCAAGCCTTCTTGATAGCGAATTATGGAGTCACAACACAGCATTCTGCCTTCCCGATAGAAACAAGTGCCTGGTGAGTCTGGCCAGAAACCCCACATGAGGATCAATCTGCTCGGCCCTATATCGGAGGGACCCTGATTTATAGGTTGCCCTGGCCACTAGTGCTGTGTCTGACAGAGCCTGAGCCCAGACCTAGTGTCAGTCACCAGAGTTTGAGCCCCACATCTAGTATTTGGGAATGCCATGGCTCAAGTATTTCATCTCTACCCATCCTTGGTATTCAGGCACCTGTCCCCAGACCTTTGCTGGAATCCCTGATAATGGGGCATCCTGAAGCACAATAGAGAACTCCTCCTTCTTCATATCAGGAAACTTGGCTGTTAGGATGGGTGTTCAACCCTGAAAGGGGGAGTCATTTACAAGTCCAGTGAGACCACACAAACTCCTCAGGGATGCCCTGGAGGTTGTGACCCTCAGCCTGAGCATGCTTTCAAACAATCCTTCTCTGTTGCACCACCATGAACCCGCATTGCAGGCCTAATATGCCCCTAAGCCCAAATCCTAGCACTTGTTGTGATGTCCCAGATGCCATGAACCAGAGCCCGTCTCTGGAATCCCTGTTTTGGGGCACCCATAAGGTGGAAAACATTACTCTCCCCTTCCCCGAAAAAGCCACCAAACTATGGAGAGCCACCAGGATCCATAGAGAGGAAAAGACTCCCATGGACCCATGAGACCACACCTGCATTCCAAGGCCATCCTGGACACACAATCCAGAGAGAAAAGCCTGTGCTACTGCCTTCCAGTCTCCCTAATTATAGTTCATGACGAGCTTCCCTCCAGGTCTACGCATTGGGCCTGTGATCACCTCGCCACTCACCCTAATTTGTATTTGTGTTTGCAGACTTCTCTCCCAAAACCATGGCTCACATGCCCACCAGAATGTGATCTCTGGAGCCACACCACAGAACTCAGGCTGCCAACCCCAAGGACACTGTGCATATCAGATTTGCCCAAACCTTCCAGATTAGGAGAAACCTGTGTGGCCCCTGAGCCCACACCAATATTGCCGGCCACTCGGGATGGAAATGCACAGTCTGAAACACCCTTATCACCTACATCCAGGGAAATAGCCAAGTCAATGATCGTGAGATAGACGATTGAACCTAAAATGCCAGCAGGCTCTCAATGGAACCCCATTAGGTTTTCAGGCATCTGTCCTCAGGGGCCTGTTCTGAAATACCAATCTATGACACATCATGTGGTCTCTGAGCCACACGACAGAACATCCCCTGTCCCCAGAAGAATACCATGCTCTTCGACCTGTGCCAAACCCTCAGGGTAGGAGAATCCTGCATGGCACCTTAGCAACCAGCACATTCTAAGTTCTCCCTGGTAACAAACAAGCATTGTGACCCATCTGCAAGAGATCCCATGTCAACTCAAGGCCTTGGCACTTTGTCCCAGAGCCACCAGAACGAATCTGCCATGTTCCTCAGCTGCAATTGTCAATGGAGGTGTGCTTTCCTGGCATCCATGCCGGAGAGCTCTTCTTCACAAACTTTCCACATGGGGAAACCTAGAGTAAACAAACCAGACTTCACCTACTCTGTACAAAGAAATGTTACTTTTTGCAGCAGTTCACAGGCCTCAGCATGTGAACTCCTCCATGGCCTCTTTATACCACCCCTCCACTTGTCGGTTATCATGGACAAAAACTCTAGTGTGAGCAAGCATCTGACATCCACCCTTATTCCAGTGCTGGATGTCTCGAGTAAACTGCTACAAATTGGAACTGCCTTCTGCTTGGCACTGAATTGAACCATAGCTTTTGTTTACAATTCCACCCAAAACTGACTGGTCCCCAAGATCTCGTGATTGGGAAATCTGGAGCCACAACACAGCATTCTGCCTTCCCTATTGAATGAACAAATGCCTGGGAATCTTCCCAAGAATCTCCACATGAGGATCAATCTGCTCCGCCCTCGAATCTACTCTGATATAAAGGCTGCAATGGCCACTAGCGCTGTGTCTGACAGAGCCTGAGCCCCGACCGAGTTTTAGGCCTCATATCTAGCATTTGGGATTGCTATGGCCCAAGTACGTCATCTCCACCCATCCTTGGTATTCAGGCTCCTATCTCGAGACCTTGCTGGAAACCCTGACAATGGGGCAACCTGAAGCACAGAGGAACCTGACGGAAGAGAACTCATCCTTCCTCATGGCAGGACATTTGGCTGTTGGGTTGGGTGTCCAACTCTCTAAGAGGGAGCCAGATATATGACCAATGAGACCACTCCCACTCCTGAGGGCCGCCATGGGAGCAAACAGGCATTGTGAGACTCAGCCTGAGCAAGCTTTCAAAAAATCCCTCTCAGTTGCACCATCATGATCCCGCATTGCAGGCCTCATACACCCCTAGGTGCAAATCCTAACCCTTGGTGGGAAGTCCCAGATGCCCAGAAAAAGAGCCTGTATCTGGAATCCCTGTTTTGGGGCACCCATAAGATGGAAAACAACACTCCTCCCTTCCCCAAAAAAGCCACCAAACTATGAGCTGCACAGATCCATAGAGAGGAAAAGTTTCCCATGGACCCATGAGACTATACCTGCATTCCGAGGCCATCCTGGACACACAATATAGAGAGAATAGCCTGTGCTACTGCCTTCCAGTCACCCTAATTACAATTCCTGACAAGCTGCACTCCAGGTCTACTCATTGGGCCTGTGATCACCTTTCCACTAACCATAACCCACATTTGTGTTTGCAGACTTCTCTCCCAAAACCATGGCTCATATGCCCTCCAGGACAGGGTCTCTGGATCCACAACACATGACTAGGCCTGCCATCCCCAAGGAAACTGTGCCCGTCAAACCTGCCCAAACCTTCCAGTTTAGGAGAAACACGCAAGAGCCCTGAGCCCAACCCAATATTGTCGGCAGCACTGGACACAAATGCCAGTCTGAAACGCCCTGATCACCTACATCCAAGCAGACAGCCATTTCAATGTTCCTGGGTCAGAAGATTGTACCTGACACGCTCCTAGGACGTCATTGGAACACTAGATTAGGTTTTCAGGCATCTGTCCTCAGGGTCCTGTTCTGAAATACCAACTTAGGATACAACATGTGGTCCCTGAGCCACACAATAGAATATCTCCTGTCCCCAGTAGGAAACCATGCCCTTCGACCTGTGCCAAACCCTCAAGATTGGAGAATCCTGCACAGCACCTTAGACACCAGCACAAACTCTAGTTTGTGCGTTGACCCATACCACAAGCTTTCCATCTGCTGGACAGTCGAGTCATGTTGAATGGCTCCAGGATGTCCCATACGGAAAGACTGGAGAGCAGGATTCGAAGGATGGATGCCTGTACAGCATACCTCACATTCCCATTGGCTCTTTGTGACAAGACATGTTTGAACTACTGGCTCTGGGGCGAGCTAACTAGGGGGCTGAATTGAAATGGACTCTCCTGCGGATGGGTCATAATGTGGGTTTGTGTGCATGGAGACCTTGGAATATGTTGGCAGCTCAGGGGCCATGAAGTATTCGCCTAACCGAAGGGTGTAATATTGCTCCAATTAAAAAGAGATCCCTATGTGGAGATGAGACAGGTTCTCTTTGGTGCCTCAGAAAAGCCCCAGATACTGGTCTTCAAACCAGTTCTCTGAGTAGAGACACCTGGAAACCAAAGCTAGGGTTCAGATTAGAGCCTAGATGCCTGTCCGTTTCAATCTTCTGTCTCTGGGGACACTGTCTGAGTATCTAAGTGGAGATAGTTGCTCAGCTGGTGTCAGAGTGCCCCTCTTAGTCCATGGCCGAGGCATGGCCTTGGAGACCTTATTGGATTCTCCTAATCTCTAGGGTTGTGGCCAATGGATTGGGTACAGTTTTCTTGGAGAGGACTGGCACAGTCCTTCAGTGTGTCTCCATAGGCCCTAGCCTGGAGGGTGTGTGGGTCCGGGCTGTGGGCACAGAAGTATGAAAACACAAACTCGGCTTGGGTGCGGAGCCGAGAGCAATGCACGATGGACCCACAGACCGTGAGAGGAGATCCTCAGCTTATGAAAGAAGGGCAAATGGGAGGCAGTCACGCAAGCTTTTGTCTTTGGATGTTTTGTCTCCCATAGCTGTGGAATGTAGGGGTGACCTCAGGGGCTATGGAAGAGTCACCCTCTCTGAGGAGTTGGTCCAGCTCTTAAGATTTTGGGGACATTTTGTGGGAAGGGTGGAGTCCTGCTGTCTGGCTCAGGTGTTCTTCCAGGAGAGGGACTCCAGATCACAGTCCTGGGTTCGAGCAAATGGAATACTCGAGCTCTTGTGAAGATTGGGATCATAGGGGCTTGGCAAGCCCCATATGCGGGCTCTTAGTCCAGGCCCTGAGAGACCTTACTTCGACATGGGGCCCATGCTGATGGTCCCAATGCGAGTTTGTACCCAAGGAGGCACTCAAGTTTAGGCTTGGCCTCAGGGGCCATGAAGGTTTCTCCTACACTGAAGGTATGACTCCATGACAACAGCAAGCTTTCCAGCCATGGGGAAGGAGAAGATCTGATTTGTGCTTCAGTTACCCACGTTTGCCAGGATTTGATATAATATCTAGGGTCAGATGTCTGAAAACCCAGGTTGGGAAGAGATGACAGCATAAGGCCATGGCCTGTCTGATGTGCTTAGTGTGCAGCCAGCTGTTTCCTTGTCTGTCGGGACGTCAGGCTGTGTCAGACAGAGCATTACTGACCAGGGTAGCCTTTCGAGTTAGGGTGCGGTCGAGGCCAGAGCAGGTTGGTTCTCATTTGTGGTTTCTGGAGAGCCCCATAGGGCAACGTTTTTCTTCTGGTGGGCATGCAGAAAACTGTGTTGTGGTTCTGGAATTCCCAGTCTGGAGGGCTTGTTTGCCAGGAGTGTGAAGAGGGAAGTCTGAAAACACAAGCTAGCGTTAGGTTTGGGGCATGGCAGGCCCACTCTGCAGAGACTGAATCAAGATCTCCTGCATCTGAGGTCAGGGCGAGTATCAGACGTTGCCTCAGGTTGGAGTTTGTGTCCATTATGGCCCCTTCCTGAAGGGGGTGGGGGCGTCATGAGGCCAGGGAGGTTTCCCAACGCTGGGAGTTATGAGCTGCCCCAAACATCAAGGTTTCCTCTGTAGGACAGTCGAGTACTATGAGATGGTTCTAGGATGACCCCTACAGAAAGACTCGAGAGAAGGGGTCTAAGCATGAATGTCTGCAAATGCCACCTCACATTCCCACTGGCTGCTTGGGGCAAGGCAGGCTCAATCTGCAGGCTCTTGGGCGGGTTTCTCAGAGGGCTGAGTTGAAATGGACTCTCCTGAGGATGAGTCATACTGTGGGTTGGTGGCCATGGAGACCTTGGAATGTGGCGGTGGCTCAGGGACTCTGCAGGTTTCTCCAAACCGAAGGGTTTGACACAGCTCCAACAATGAAGCTTCCCATGTGTAGACGATAGTTGTTCTGTTTGGTGTCTCAGGAAAGCCCCAGATGTTGGTCTTCAAACCCAGGCCTCTGAGGAGTGACACCTGGAAACCAAAGCAAGAGTTCAGATTAGGGCCCAGGGGCCTGTCTGGTTCAATCTACTGTCTCTGCCGACATCTGTCTGTGTTTCTGCATGGAGGTAGTTGCTCAGCTAGTGTCAGGATGCCTTTGTCCAGAGAGGCTTATAGTAGTGGGATGTCCTCGGGGGCCTTGAGGTTTCGCCTATTCTGTGGGGTTATGGGCAATGGAATGGGCATAGTCTCCTTGGAGAGAGCAGGAGAGTCCTGTGGTGTGGCTCCAGAGGCCCCAGCCTGGCGGCTGTGTGGGCCAGGGCTGTGGGGACAGACATCCAAAAACACAAACTCGGCTGAGGTTTGGGGCTGAGGTTATGGCAGGAGTGATCTACAGTCCGTGAGGGGAGCTCATTGTGATTAGAAAGTAAGGCGAGTGAGAGGCGGTCGTTCAAGCTTATGTCTCTGGATGTTGTATTCATGATGGTCATTTAATGTAAGCATGGTCTCATGGGCCATGGAAGTCTCCCTCTCTGGTGATTTGTCCGGCTCCCAAGAGATTGGGGTCATTTTGTGGGAAGGGAGGAGTCCTGTTTTCTGCCTCATGTGTTCCCACAATAGAGGGATTCTAGAGCAGAGCACTGGGTACAGACAACTGGAATACCCACCCTTTGGTTAGGCCTGGGGTCCTATGGGCATGGCAAGCCCATATGCAGATTCTTGGTCCAGCCACTGAGAGACGTTACTTGAATAGTGGACTCATGCTGAGGGTCACAATGTGTGTTTGTGCCCAAGGTGGTCCTCAATATTGGGCGGGACTTCATTGAGCTTGCAGGTTTCTCCTACACTGAACCTTGGACGTGCCAACCTCAGGGTTTCTTGCCATGGGGAAGGAGGAGTTTTGATTTCTGCATCACGTTCACCTCTGGGCACTAATTGGAGATAAGGTCTAGGTTCTGAAGCCTGAAAACCGAGGTTTGGAAGAGATGACGACCTAAGGCCATGGCGGGTCCGATGTGTTCAGTTTGGGGTCAGCTTTCTAGGTGTCGTTCAGGAGGTCTGCACTCAGGCTGTGCCAGACAGGGCATTCGTGCCCAGATACGCTGTATAATTGGGGTACAGTTGAGTGGCATGCAGAAGATAATTATTTGGGGTTTCTCCGTAGCCCCATAGGGCAAAGTCTTTCTTCTGGAGGGCAGGCAGAGTGCTGCATTCTGGCTCCGGAACTGCCAAACTGGAGTCCTTGGGGCCAGGAATGCAAGGATGTAAGTCTGAGAACTGAAGCTTTGCTTTGGTTTCAGGGCGAGGACATGGCAGGCACACTCTGCAGAGCTGAATTGAGATTTCATGCATCTGAAGTCAGGGCGAGGTTCATATGTTGGCTCAGGTTGGAGTTTCTGTCCATGATGGCCCCTTCATGAAGAGGGGTCATCACACCGCCATTGGTGTTTTCCCATGATGGCAGTAGTGAGATGCTCCAAACCACAAGGATTTTCTGCGGGTCAGTTGAAACCTGTTGGATGGCTCCAGGGCATCCCATATGGAACAATTGCAGAGCAGGGTTCTAAGGATGGATGCCTGGGCATCCGGCCTTGCATTCCAATTGTCTCCTAGCGAAACGGCACGTTTGATTGCTGCCTATGATGTAGCAGCCGAGGGGGCTGAGTTGAAATGCATTCTCCTGAGGATCGGTCCTAATGTGGGATTGTGTCCATGGAGACCTTGGAATGGGGCAGTGGCACCAGGGCTCTGAAGGATGCTCCTAACCAGAGGTTTTGACACAGCTCCAAGAAGCATTTTTCCCATGGGGAAACAAGATTTGTTCTCATTGGTGCTTCAGTAACCCCCAATATGCTGGTATTGGAAACCAGAACTCTGAGGAGAGATGCCTGGAAACCAAGGCAATGGATCTGATTAGGGCCTCGGGCCTGTCTGGTTTAATCTTCTTCTCTCGGTTCATCTGTCTATGGGATTGAGTGGAGGTAGTTCCTCAGCTGGTGTCAGATTGCCCCTATTTGTCCTGGGCAGTCTACACTATTGGGATGGCCACTTTGACTTTGGAGGTTTCTCCTAATTTGCAAGTTTGTGGCCAATGAAATGGGCAGAATTCCTTTGGGGAGGGAAGGCACAATCCTGAGGTGTGGCTCTAGGGGCTCAAGCATGGAGGGTGTGTGGGTCAGAGCTGTGGGGACAGAAGTCTGAAAACAGAAACTCGTCTTAGGTTTGGGGACATAGGTATGGGAGGCCCGATCTACAGACCTTGAGCAGAACTCTTCAGGATATGAACAAAGAGTGAGTGTGAGGCACTTGTTCAGGCTTTTGACTCTGGATTTTGTGTCACTGATGGCCGTGGAATGTAGGGGCGTCCTCATGGACCATGGGTGAGAGTTCCTCTATGGGGATTTGGATGATCCCAATATTTTGGGGTCATTCCGTGGGATGGGAGGAGTCCATTCTGGTTTTTTTTTTTTTTTTTTTTTTTTTTTTACCTCAGGTGTGCCACTAAAGAGGGATTCCAGAGCAGAACCCTGGGAAGGGGCGACTGGACAACCCGAACTTTGTATAAGATTGGGGGCCTAAGGGCATGGCAATCCCCATATGGAGTATCTTGGTCCAGCCACTGAGAGGTCTTACTTGAGTACAGTGCTCACACTGAGAATCACAATGCATGTTTGTGCCCAATGTAGGCATCAAGCATGGGCGGGGACTCATGGGCCATGCTTGATTCTCCTACCCTGAACTTTGGACAACATACGAACCACAAGGTTTCTTTCCATGGGGAAGGAGGAATTCTGATTTCTGCATCATGTTCACCCCTGGGCAGTGACTGGAGATAAGATCTAAGTTCTGAATCCAGAAAATCGAGGTTGGGATGAGATGATAACCTAAGGTCATGGAGGGTTCGATGTGCTCAGTGTGCGGTCAGCTTTCTGGGTGTTGTTCAGGAGGTATGGATTCAGGCTGTGTCAGACAGTGCATTAGTGCCCAGGTTAGACTGTATAATTTGGGTACAGTTGAGTTCCATGTAGGTTCATCCTCATTTATTGTGTCAGGGAAGCTCACTGGGGCAGGCAGAGTGCAGCATTGTGGGTCCAGAATTGCCAAACTTAAGGGCGTCGGGACCAGGAGTGTGAGGACGTAAGTCTGAGATCATAAGCTAGACTTAAGTTTCAGGGCGAGGGCACGGCAGGCACCCTCTGCAGATCCGAATCAAAATCTCATTCATCTGAAGTCAGGACGAGGATCAGACTTAGGCGCAGGTTGGAGTTTCTGTCCATGATGGCCCCTTCATCAAAGGGGTGGAATCTCGAGGCCATGGAGGTTTTCCCACGTTGGGAGTTGTGGGATGCTCCAAACTGCAAGGATTCCTTCTGCGGGAAAATTGAGAACTGTTGGATGGCTCCAGGACATCCCATATGGAATGACTCCAGAGCCGGGTTCTAAGGATGGATGCCTGAGCATCCTCTTACACCAATTGTCTCCCTGCCACAAGACAGGTACGATCTGATGGCTATGCAGGAGCAATCGTGGGAGCTGAGTTGAAATGGACTCTCCTGAAGATGGGTCTTAATGTGTGTTTGTGTCCATGAGGACGTTGGAATGGGGTGGTGGCCCCAGGGCTCTAAAGGATTCTAACCGGAGATTTTGAAACAACTCGAAAGAGCAAGTTTTCCATGTGGAGACAAGATTTGTTCTAATTGGTGCCTCAGGAAACCCACATATGCTGGTATTAGAACCAGGCCTCTGAGGAGAGATACATAGAAACCACAGCAATGCATCCAATTAGGTCCTAGGAGCCTCTCTGGTTCAATCTTCTTCTCTGTCGACATCTGTCTATTTTATGAAATGGAGGTAGTTGCTCAGCTGGTGTCAGACCGCTCCTGTTTGTCCGGGCGGCCTACACTATAGGGATGGCCTCGGGGACTTTGGAGGTTTCTCCTAAATTGTATGATTATGGACAATGGAATGGGCAGAATTCCTGTGGAGTGGGCAGGCACAGACCTGATGTGTGGCTCCAAGGGCCCAGCCTTGAGGGTGTGTGGGCAAGGACTGTGGGGACAGATGTCTTAAAACACAAACTCAGCTTAGGTTTGGGGACGTAGGTATGGCAGGCCCGATTTACAGACTATGAGGAGAACTTTTTGGGATCTGAATAAAGGGTGAAAGTGTGACACTTGTCAGGCTTTTGCCCCTGGATTTTGTGTCAATGATGGCCGTGGAATGTCGAGGAGTCCTCATGGGCCATGGAAGAGTGTTTCTCTCTGTGGATTTGGCCAGATCCCAATTGTTTTGGGTTAATCTGTGGGATTCAGTTTTGTTAACTAAGGTGTCCCACCAAAAGAGGGATTCCAGAGCAGAGCCCTGGACAACAAGAAATCTAACTAAAAATACGGGCCTAGGGGCATGGCAACCCCAATATGCCTTCTAATGATCCAGCCACTGAGAGGCCTTCATTGAGGACAGAACTCATGTTGAGGGTCACAATGCGTATTTATGCCCTCGTGGTACTCAAGCATGGGTGGGGACTCATGGTGCATGCTTGTTTCTCCTACACTGAATGATAGTCAACATGTCAACCACATGAGTTCTTGGCATGGGGAAGTATTAATTCTGATTTCTGCATGTCATTCACCCCTGGGTAGTGATTGGACATAAGGTCCAGGTTGTGAAGTCTGAAAACCGAGGTTGGGAAGAGATGACGACCTAAGGCCATGTCGGGTCCGATATGCTCAGCGTGGAGCCAGCTGTCTGGGTGTTGGTCGGGAGGTCCAAGCTTGGGCTGTGTCAGACAGGGCCTTAGTGCCCAGGGTAGATTGTATAATTGGGGTACAACTGAGTGCCGTGCAGGTTGATCTTTATTTGGCATTTCTGAGTAGCCCCAAGGGCAATGTTTTTCTTCTGGAGGACAGGCAGAGTGCTGCATTGTGGCTCCGGAATTTCCAAAGTGGATGCCTTGTGGACGGGGAGTGTGAGGACGGAAGTCTGAGAACACATGTTAGGCGTAGGTTCTGGGCGAGGGCACGGCAGGCACCCTCTGCAGATCTGAATCGGGATATCATGAATCTGAAGTCAGGGCGAGGTTCAAACCTTGGCTTAGGTTTGAATTTCTGTCCATTCTGGCCACTTTATGAAGGGGACAGCATCTCCAGTCCATGGAGGTTTACCCACGATGGGAGTTGTGAGATGCTCCAAACAACAAGGATTCCTTCTGATCAACAATTGAGACCTTTTGTATCACTCCAGTACATACCATACAGAATGACACCAGAGCAGGGATCTTAGGATGGATGCATGGGAAGCCCGCCTCACATTGCAGTTGTCTCCTAGCAAATAGACAGGTTTGATATGCTGGCTCTGTCAGAGCAACCAAGGGGGCTGAGTTGAAATGGACTCTCCTGAGGATGGATGCTAATGTGGGTTTGTGTCCATGGAGACCTTGGAATGGGGCGTTGGTGCATGGGCCCTGAAGGATTCTCCTAACCGGAGGTTTTGAGACATCTCCAAAGGACAAGTTTCCCATGTGGAGACGAGATTTGTTCTGATTGGTGCCTCAGGAAACCCCCATATACTGTTATTGGAATATAGGCCTCTGAAGAGAGATAACTGGAAACCAAAGCAATGGCTCCGTTTAGAGCCTAGGGGCCTGTCCGGTTGAATCTTCTTCTCTGTGTACATCCATCTAAGGTATTAGTGGAGTTAGATGCTCAGCTGGTGTCAGATGGCCCTTGTTTGTCCCAGGCGGCCTACACTATTGTGAAGGCCTTGGGGACTTTGGAGGTTTCTCCTAATTTTATGATTATGGACAATGGAATGGGCAGAATTCCCGTGGAGAGGGAAGGCACAGTTTTGATGTGGCTCCAGGGGCCCCAGCCTGCAGGGTGTGTGCCTCAGGACTGTGGAGACAGAAGTCTAAAACACAAACTCAGTTTAGGTTTAGGGACGTAGGTATGGCAGGCCCGATCTACAGACCGTGAGGAGAATTCTTCCAGATATGAAGAAAGAGAGATTGTGAGGCACTTGTTCAGGCTTTTGTTTCTGGATTTTGTGTCAACGATGGGCGTGGAATGTCAGGGAGGCCTCATGGGCCATGGACGAGTCTTCCGCTCTGTGGATTTGGCCCGATTCCAATTGTTTTGGGTCAAACTGTGGGATGGGAGGAGTCCTTTCAGTTTTGTTACCTCAGGTGTCCCACCAAAAGAGGGATTCCAAAGCCGAGCCCTGGGGAGGGGAGACTGGACAACCAGAAATCTGGTTAAAAATTGGGGCCTAGGGGCATGACAAGCCCAATATGCTGTCTTTTGGTCCAGCCACTGAGAGGCCTTACTTGAGAACTGGGCTCACGTTGAGGGTCAGAATGCATGTTTGTGAACGACTTGGTCCTCAAGCATCTGCAGGGCCTCATGGACCACACTGGTTTCAACTACATTTTACGTTGGACAACATGCCAACCACAAGGTTTCTTGCCATGGGGAAGGAGTTCTGATTCCTGCATCATGTTCAACCCTGGGTGGTGACTGGAGATAAGGTTTAGGTTCTGAAGCCTGAAAACCGAGGTTGGAAAGAGATGATGACCTAAGGCCATGGCGGGTCTGATGTGCTCAGTGTGTGGCTAGCTGGGTGGGTGCGAGCCAGGAGGTTCAGTCTCAGGCTGTGCCAGAAAGGGCAGTAGTGCCCAGGGCAGCCTGTATAATTGGGGTCCAGTCAAGTGGCATGCAGGTTGATCCTCATTTGGGGAATCTGGGTAGCCCCAGAGGGCAATGTTTTTCTTCCGGAAAGCAGGCAGAGTGCTGCCTTGTAGTTCTGGAATTGCCAAACTGGAGGGCTTGTGGGCCAGGAATGTGAGGATGGAAGTTGAGAACACAAATTAGACTTACGTTTCTGGGCAAGGGCACGGCAGACACACTCTACAGAGATGAATCAAGATGTCCTGCATCTGAAGTCAGGGCGAGGATCAGACGATCGCTCAGGTTGGAGCTTCTGTCCCTGATGGCCCCTTCATGAAGCACAGGGGGCGAAATCACGAGGCCATGGAGGTTTGCCCACGATGGGAGTTGTGAGATGCTCCAAACAGTAAAGATTCTTCTGAGGGACTATTGAGACCTGTTGGTTGGCTCCAGGACTTCCCATACAGCATAATTCTGAGAATGGTTCTAAGTATGGATGTCTGGGAAGCCTGCCTCTCATTCCAATCATCTCCTAGCGACAAGACGGGTTAGATGTGCTGGATCAGGGGGAGCAACTGAGGGGGCTGAGTTGAAATGGACTCTCCTGTGGATGGGTCCTAATGTGGGTGTGTCTCCATGGAGACCTTGGAATGAGGCACTGGCACCGGGAACCTGAAATGTCCTTCTAACCAGAGGCTTTGAGAGAGCTCCAACATGCAAGTTTCCCATGTGTAGACGAGATTTGTTCTGATGGGTGCCTCAGGAGAAGCCCTCAGCTGGTATTGGAAACCAGGCTTTTGAGGAGACATGCCTGTAAACCAAAGCTATGGATCCCATTATGGCCTGGGGACCTGTCTGGTCAATCTTCTTCTCTGGGGACATCCATCTATGGTATGAGTGGAGGTAGATGCTCAGCTGGTGTCAGACGGCCCTTTTTTGTCCCGGACAACCTACACCATTGGTATGGCCTCAGGGAATTTGGAGGTTTCTCCTAATTTGTACGGTTTTGGATAATGGAATGGGCAGAATTCCCATGGATTGGTTAGGCCCAGTCCTAATGTGTGGTTCCAGGGGCCCAGCCTGGAGGGTGTGTGGCCCAGGACTTTGAGGACAGAACTCAAAAAACACAAACTCAGCTTAGGTTTGGGAACATAGGTATGGCACGGCCGAACTACAAATCATGAGAAGAACTCTTCAGGATATGAAGAAAGAGCGAGTCTGAGGCGCTTGGTTAGGCTTTTGTCTCTGGATTTTGTATCAGCGATGGCCGTTGAATGTCGGGGAGGCCTCCTGGGCCATGGACGAATCTTCCTCTCTGTGGGTTTGTCCCTATCTCAATTCTTTTTTGTGAATCTGTGGGATGGGAGGACTCCTTTAAGGTTTGTTACCTGAGGTGTCCCACCAAAAGAGGAATTCCAAAGCAGAGCCCTGGGCAAGAGTGAAGGGACAACCCGAAATATGGTTAAAAATTAGGGTCTAGGGGCATGGCAAGCCCAATATGCTGTTTCTTCATGCAGCCACTGAGAGGCCTTGCCTGAGGACCGGGCTCAGGCTGAGGGTCACAATGTGTGTTTGAGACCAATGTGGCCCTCAAGCATGGGCTGGGTCTCATGTGCCACACTGGTTTCAACTACACTGAAAGTTGGACAACATGCCAACCACGAGGTTTCTTGCCAAGGGAACGAGTTCGGATTTCTGCAACATTTTCAAACCTGGGCAGTGATTTGAGATAAGGTCAAGGTTCTGAAGCCTGAAAACCGAGGTTGGGTAGAGATGACGACCTATGGCCATGGCGGGTCCGATGTGCTCAGTGTGCGGCCAGCTGTCTGGGTGGGGCCAGGAGTTCCAGGCTCAGGCTGTGTCAGAATGGGCAATTGTGCCCACTTCAGCCTATATATTTGGTGTACAGCCAAATGGCGTGCAGGTTGATCCTCATTTGGGGTTTCTGGGTAGCCCCAGAGGGCAATGTTCTTCTTCCAGGGAGCAGGCAGAGTGCCGCATTGTACTTCTGGATTGCCAAACTGGAGGGCTTGTGGGCAAGTAGTCTGAGGACTGAAGTCTGAGAACACAAGCTAGGCTTAGTTTTTATGGGTGAGGACATGGCAGGCACAATCTACAGACCTGAATCGAGATCTCGTGCATCTGAAGTCAGGGTGAGGATCAGACGATCTTCAGGTTGGACGTTCTGTCCCTGATGGCCCCTTCATGAAGGGGGGGAATCACGAGGCCATGGGGGGTTTCGCACGATGGGAGTTGTGAGAAGCTCCAAACTACAAAGATTCTTCTCCAGGACAATTGAGACCTGTTAGTTGGCGCCAGGCCAAGGATTCCAAGCATGGTTCTGAGGATGGATGGCTAGGTACCACACCTGGCATTCCAATTTTCTCCTAGCTACAAGAAAGGTTAGATCTGCTGGATCTGGGGGAGCAACTGAGGAGGCTGAGTTGAAATTGACTCTCCTGTGGATGTGTCCTAATATGTTTTTGTGTCTATGGAGACCTTGGAATGAAGCGGTGGCACTGGGTCCCTTATGGGTTCTTCTAAACAGAGACTTTGACACAGCTCCACCGTGCAAGTTTCCCATATGTAGATGAGATTTGTTCTGATGGGTGAGTCAAGAAACAGCCATATGCTGGTATTGAAATCCAGTCCTCTGAGGAGACATGCCTGGAAACCATAGCAATGGATCCGATTAGTGCCTAGTGGTCTGTTCATTCCTTTTTTCCTCTGGGGACATCAGTCTATGGGTCTGAGTGCAGGTAGGTGCTCTGATGTGCTCAGATTGCTCCTGTTTGTCCTGGGAAGCCACCACTATTGGGATGGCCTCAGGAACTTTGGAGGTTTATCCTATTAGTAGGATTGCGGCCATTGGAATGGGTACACACAATTCCCTTGGAGAGGGCAAGTACAGTCCTCAGGTTTGGCTCCAAGGGCCTGAGCCTTTGGGGTGTGTAGGCCAGGGCTGTTTGGACAGTTGTCTGAAAACACAACCTCGGCTTATGTTTCGGGTCATAGGTATGGCAGGACTGATCTACAGAACATGAGAAGAACTCTTCGGGATATGAAAAAAGGGCGAGTGTGAGGCTCTTGCTCAAGTTTATCTCTGGATATCGTGTGACTCATGGTCGTGAAATTTCCGGGTGACTTCATGGGAAATGGACGAGTCTTACTCTTTAGAAGGTTGGCCTCATCCAAAGAGTTTGGTGTGTTTATGCCCTCGTCGCACTTGAGAATGGGCTGGGCCTCAGGGTGAATGCTGGTTTCTCCTACACTGAACGTTGGACAACATGCCAACCACAAGGTTTCTTGCCATGGGTAAGGAGGAGTTCTGATTTCTACATACCATCACCCCTGGGCAGTGATTGGAGAAAAGGTAGGTTCTGAAGCCTGAAAACTGAGGTATGGAAGAGATGATGTCCGAGGGCCATGGCTGGTCTGTTGTGCTCAGTGTGTGGTCAGCTGTCTGTGTGTTAGTCAGGAGGTCCGGGCTCAGGTGTGTCAGACCGTGCATTAGTGCACAGCTTAGAGTATATAATTTACATACAGTCAAGTGGCGTGTAGGTTTATCCTCATATGATGTGCCTGGGCAGCTCTTGAGGCAATATTTTTTTTCTAGAGGGCAGGCAGAGTGCTGCACAGTGGGTTCGGAATTGCCAAACTTGAGGTCTTCTGGGCCAGGAGTGTGAGGACGGAAGTCTGAGAACACAAGCTAGACTTGGGTTTCAGGTCGAGGGCACGGCAGGTACCTCGGCAGATCTGAACCAATATCTCATGCATCTGAATTCAGGGCGAGGATCAGACATTGGCTCTGGTTGGAGTTTCTGTGCATGACGGACCCTTCATGAAGGGAGCGGAATCTCAAGGCCATGGAGTTTTACCCACGTTGGGAGTTGTGGGATGCCCCCATCAAGGATTCCTTCTGCGGGACAATTGAGACCTGTTGGGCAGCTTCAGGACATCCCATATGGAATGACTCCAGGGCACTGTTCGAGGATGGATGCATGGGAAGCCGGCCTCGCATTCCAAATGTCTCCCAGCAACAAGACAGTTTAGATCTGATGGGAGCAACCGGGGTGGCTGACTTGAAATGGACTTTCCTGAGGATGGGTCCTAATGTGTGTTTGTGTCCATGAGGGCCTTAAAAAGGGGCGGTGGCACCGGGACCCTGAAGTATTCTCCTAAGCTTTTGACATAGCTCGATGCACAAGGTTCCTTGTGGAGACGAGATTTGTTTTGATGGGTGCCTCAGGAAAACTTCTATGCTGGTATTGGAATCCAGGCATTTGAGGAGACATGCCTGTAATCCAAAGCAATGTATCCGATTATGGCCTAGGGTCCTGTCTGGTTCAATCTTCTTCTCAGGGGACATCCATCTATGGTATGAGTGGAGGTAGATGCTCAGCAGGTATCAGACTGCCCTTGTTTGTCCCGGGCGACCTGCACTATTGGGATGGCCTCAGGGATTTGGAGGGTTCTCCAAATTTTACTGTTTTGGACAATGGCATCGGCAGAATTCCCATGGATTGGGTTGGCACAGTCCTAATGTGTGACTCCAGGGGCACCAGCCTGGAGGGTGTGTGGCCCAGGACTTTGAGGACAGAAGTCTGAAAACACAAACTCAGCTTAGGTTTGGGGACGTAGGTATGGCAGGCCCGATCTATAAACCATGAGAAGAACTCTTCCGGATATGAAGAGAGAGCGAGTCTAAGGCGCTTGCTCAGGCTTTTGTCTCTGGATTTTGTATCAGAGATGGCCGTGGAATGTCGGGGAGGCCTCATGGGCCATGGACGAATTTTCCTCTCTGTGGATTTGGCCCGATCCCAATTGTTTTTCATCAATCTGTGGAATGGGAGGACTCCTTTCAGGTTTGTTACCTCAGGTGTCCCTCCAAAAGAGTAATTCCAAAGAAGAGCCCTGGGGAAAAGTGAAGGGAGAACCCGAACTATGGGTAAAATTTGGGGCCTAGGGGCATGGCAAGCACAATATGCTGTCTCTTCATCCAGCCACTGAGAGGCCTTACCTGAGGCCTGGGATCAGGCTGAGGGACACAATGTGTGTTTGTGACCAATGTGGCCCATAAACATGGGCGGGGCCTCATGGGCCACACTGGTTTCAACGACACTGAACGTTGGAAAACATGCCAACCACTAGGTTTCTTGCCAAGGCGAAGGAGAAGTTCTGATTCTTGCATCACGTTTACTCCTGAACAGTGAGTGGAGATAAGGTCTAGGTTCTGAAGGTGAAAACTGAGGTTGGGTAGAGATGATGGCCTAAAGCCATTGTGGGTGTGATATGCTCTGTGTATGGCCAGCTGTCTGGGTGTTGGACTGGAGGTCTGCCCTCAGGCTGTGTCAGACAGGGCTTTAGTGCACAGGCTAGACTGTATAATTGGGGTATGGTCGAGTGGCATGCAAGTTGTTACTCATTTGGCGTTTCTGGTTAGCCCTATAGGGCAACATTTTTCTTCTGGAGGGCAGGCAGAGTGCTGCATTGTGTCTCCAGAATTGCCAAACTGGAGGGGTGTGGCCAGGATTGTGAGGAAGAAGTCTGAAAACACAAGCTAGCACGAGTTTTGGGGCCAAGAGCATGGCAGGCCCACTCTGCAGAGGCTGAATCGAGATCTCCTGCAGGTGAGGTCAGGGCGAGTATCAGATGTTGCCTCAAGCTGCAGTGTGTGTCCATGACGGCCCTTACATGAAGGGGGTGGGGGCGTCATGAGGCCAGGGAGGTTTCCCTACGCTGGGAGTTGTGAGCTGCTCCAAACTTCAAAGTTTCCTTCTTCAGGACAGTCAAGTACTATTGGATGGTCCCTTGATGCCCCATACAGAAAGACTCGAGAGCAGGGGCCTAAGCATGGATGCCGAGAAACGCCAACTCACCTTCCCATTGCCTGGTCGAGACAAGACACGCTCAACCTGCGGGCTCTTGGGTGAGCTACCCAGAAGCCTGAGTTTAAATGGACTCTCCTGAGGATGAGTCATAATGTGGGTTGGTGGCCATGGAGACCTTGGAATGTGGCAGTAGCTAAGGGACTCTGCAGGATTCTCCAACCCGAAGGGCTTGACACAACTCCAACAAGGAAGCTTCCCATGTGGAGATGAGAGGTCTTCTGTCTGGTGCCTCAGGAAAGCCCCGTATGCTGGTCTTCGAACCCAGGCCTCTGAGGAGTGATACCTGGACACCAAAGCAAGAGTTCATAATAGGGCCTAGGGGCCTGTCTGGTTCAATCTTCTGTCTCTGCGGATATCTGTCTGTGTTTCTGCATGGAGGTAGTAGTTGCTCAGCTTGTGTCATTATGCCCCTATTTGTCCAGTGCGGCTTGCGGTAGTGGGATGTCCTTGGGGACCTTGAGGTTTCTACTATTTTGTAGAATTGTGGCCAATGGAATGGGCAGTTTCTTAGGAGAGAGCAGGCACAGTTCTGTGGTTTGGCTCCAGAGACCCCAGCCTGGAGGCTGTGTGGGCCATGGCTGTGCAGACAGACATCCAAAAACCCTAACTCAGCTCAGGTTTGGGGCCGAGGTTACGGCAGGCCTGATCTACAGTCCATGAGGGGAGCTCCTCTAAATATGAAAGAAGGGTGAGAGGGAGGCAGTAGCTCATGCTTTTGTCTCTGGATGTTTTGTCCACAATGGCCGTTTAATGTAGGAGTTGCCTCATGGGTCGTAGAAGTCTCCCTCTCTGGTAGTTTGTCCAGCCCCCAAGAGTTTGTGGTCATTCTGTGGGAAGGGAAGTGTCCTGTTTTCTGCTTCATGTGTCCCCCCAGTAGAGGGATTCAAGAGCATAGCAGTGGGTACTGACAACTGGAATACTCGCCCTCTGGTTAAGCCTGGGGGCCTATGGATATGACAAGCCCCATATGCAGGATCTTGGTCCAGCCACTGAGAGGCGTTACTTTAATACGGGACTCACGCTGCAGGTCACAATGCATGTCTGTGCCCTAGGCGGCCCTCAAGCACTGGCGTGGCCTTTCGGACAATGCAGGTTTTCCCACATTGAACGTTCGACAACATGCCAACCACAAGGTTTCTGGCCATGGGGAAGGAGGAATTCTAATTTCTGCATCACGTTCACCCCTGGGCAGTGATTGGAGATAAGGTCTAGGTACTGAAGCCTGAAAACCGAGGTTAGGAAGAGATGACGACCTAGAGCCATAGCGGGTCCTATGTGTCCAGGTTGGGGCCAGCTGTCTGGGTGTCGTTTGAAATGTCTTGTCTCAGGCTGTGCCAGACAGGGCATTATTATGCAGGGTGGGCTGTATAATTGCTTTACAATCGAGTGGCATGCATTAGAAAATCATTTGGGGTTTCTTATTAGCAGCAGAGGGCAAAGTTTTTCTTCTGGAGGGCAGGCAGAGTGCTGCATTGTGGCTTCGGAATTCCCAAACTGGAGGGCTTGTGGGCCAGGAGAGTGAGGACGGATGTCTGAGAACACAAGCTAGGCTTAGGTTTCGGGCAAGGACATGGCAGGCACACTCTGCAGAGCTGAATTGAGATCTCATGCATCTGAATTCAGGTCGAGGTTCAGACTTTGGCTCAGGTTTGAGTTTCTGTCTATGTTAGCCCCTTCAGGAAGGGGGGGCATTATGAGGCCATGGGGGTTTTCCCACTATTGGAGTTGTGAGATGCTCCAAACCGCAAGGATTCCTTCTGTGGGACAATTAAGATTAGTTGGATGGCTCCAGGACGTCTTATAAGGTATTTTTCCAGAACAGGGTTCTAAGTATGGATGCCTGGGCAGCCAGCCTCATATTCCAATTGTCTCCTAGCAACAAGAAACGTTTGATCTGCTGGCTTGGGGTAGCAACAGAGGGGGGTGAGTTGATATGGACTTTCCTGAGGATGGTCTTAATGTTGGTTTGAGTCCATGGAGACCTTGGTATGGGGCAGTGGCACCAGGGCCCTGAAGGATTCTCCTAACCAGAGGTTATGACAAAGCTCCAATGAGCAAGTTTCCATGGGGAGACGAGATTTGTTTTTATTGGTGCCTCAGGAAACCACCATATGCTGGTATTGGAAACGAGGCCTCTGAGGAGAGATGCCTGGAAACCAAAGCAATGGATCTGATTAGGGCCTAGGGGCCTGTCCGGTTCAATATTCTTCTCTGGGGACATCTGTTGTCTGAGTGGAGGTAGTTGCTCAGCTGGTTTGAGATCACCCCTGTTTGTCCTGGGCAGCCTACACTATTGGGATGGCCTCGGTGACTTTGGAGGTTTTTCCTAATTTGCAAGGTTGTGGCCAATGGAATGGGAAGAATTCCCTTGAAAGGGAAGCACAGTCCTGAGGTGTGGCTCCAGGGACCCAAGTGTGGAGCGTGTGTTGTCCAGGGCTATGTGGACAAAAGTCTGAAAACACAAACTCCACTTAGGTTGTGGGATGTAGGTATGGCCGGCCCGATCTATAGACCGTGAGGAGACCTCTTCGGGATATGAACAAAGGGCGAATGTGAGGTGCTTGCTCATGCTTTTTTTTTTTTTCTGGAAATGTGTCACCGATTGCCATGGAATGTCAGGGTGTCCTCATGGGCCATCGATGAGGCTCCCTTTCTGGGGATTTGACTCGATCCCAAGAGTTTGGGGTCATTCTGTGGGAAGGCAGGAGGCCATTCTGTTTTTTTTTTTGTTTATTTTTTTTGTTTTTTGATTTTTGTTTTTTTTTTAACCTCCGGTGGACCACCAAAAGAGGGATTCCAGAGCAGAGTCGTGAGTGGGGGCAACAGGACAACCAGACCTCTGGTTAACATTGGGACCTAAGAACATGGCAAGCCCCTTATGTGGGCTCTTGGTCCAGACACTGAGAGGCCTTCCTTGAGGATAGGTCTCACACTGAGTTTCACAATGTGTTTTTCTGCCCAAGGAGCCCCTCAAGTCAGGGCGTGGCCTAACGTACCATGCTGGTTTCTCCTACACTGAACGTTGCACAGTATGGGAACCACAAGTTTTCTGGCAATGGGGAAGATGGAGTTCTAATTTCTGCAACACTTTCACTCCTGGACTGTGATTGGATTTAAGGTCTAGGTTCTGAAGCCTGAAAACTGAGGTTGGGAAGAGATGAAGCCCTAAGGCCATGGTGTGTCTGATGTGCTCAGTGTTCGGCCAGCTGTTGAGTGTGGGTTGGGAGGTGCAGGCTCAGGCTGTGGCAGACAGGGAATTAGTGCCCAGGCTAGACTGTATCATTGGGGTGCAGTCGAGTTTTGTGCAGGATGGTACTCATTTGTGGTTACTGGGTAGCCCCAGAGGGCAACGTTTTTCTTCTGGAGGGAAGACACAGTGCCACATAGTGACTCCAAAATTCCCAAACTGGAAGGCTTGTGGGCCAGGAGTGTGAGGAAAAAATTCTGAGAACACAAGCCAGACTTAGATTTCAGGGTGAGGGGACGGCAGGCACCCTCTGCAGAGATGATTCGAGATCCCGTATACCTGAAGACAGAGCTAGGATCAGACGTTTTCTTAGGTCGGAGTTTCTCTCCATGACGGCCCATTCATGAAGGGGAGGGTGTCACGAGGACATGGAGGTGTTCCCACGATGGGAATTGTGAGATGCTCCGAACCACAATGATTCCTTCTGTGGGACAGTCGAGACATGTTGAATGGCTCCAGCACATCCCATAAGGAAGTTATCCAGAGCAGGGTTCTAAGGATGGATGCGTGGGCAGCCTGCCTCCCATTCCAGGTGTCTCATAGAGCCAAGGCAAGTTCGATCTGCTGGATCTAGGGGAGCAACCGAGGCGGGTGTTTTGAAATGGGTGAGTTGAGGATGGGTCATAATGTGCATTTGTGTGCATGTAGACCTTGGAATGGGGTGCTTGATCCGGGGCCTTGAGGGATGTTCATAACCGGAGGTTTTGATGGAGCTCTAAAGAGTATATTTCCTATGTAGAGAAGAGAATTGTTTTGATGAGTGCCTAAGGAATCTCCCATATGCTTGTATTGGAAACCAGGCCTCTGAGGAGAGATGACTGGAATCAAAAGCAATGGATCTGATTAGGGCCTAAGTGCCCGTCCAGTTCAATCTTATTCTATGGGGATATCTGTCTCTGGGTCTGAGTGGAGGTGGTTTCCTAACTTGTGAAAGTTCATCCCTGTTTGTCCTGGGCAGCCAACACAATTCGGATGGCCTGGGGGAGTTTGGAGGATTCTCCTAATCTATAGGGTTGTGGCCAATGGAAATGGCAGAATTCCCCTGGAGAGGGAAGCCACAGTCCTGAGGTGTGGCTCCAGGGGCCCCAGCTTGGATGGTGTGTGTGCCATGCCTGTGGGGACAGAAGTCTGAAAACACAAACTCAGCTTAGGTTTGGGGATGTATGTATGAAGGCTCGATCAACAGACCGTGAGAATTTTCCGGGCTATGAACAAAGGGCGAGTATGTGGCGCTTGCTCAGGGTTTTGTCTCTGGATTTTGTGTCAATGGTGGCCGTGGAATGTCGGGGTGTCCTCAAGGGCCATGGACAATTCTTTCTCTGGTCATTTGGCCTGATCCCACGGGGTTGGGATCATTCTGTGGATGCGAAGAGTCCTTTCTGTATTTTTTTTTTTTTTTTTACCTCAGGTGTCCCACAAAAGAGGGATTCCAGAGTAGAGCCCTGAGTAGGGGTGACTAGACATCTCGAACTCTGGTTGAGATTGGGGGAATAGGGGCTTGGGAAGCCCCATATGTGGGCTGTTGTTCCAGTCACTAAGAGGCTTTACATGAGGATAGGGCTCACGCTGAGGGTCACAATGTGTGTTTGTGCAAATTGTGGCCCTCAGGGATAGGTGGGGCCTCATAGTCCATGCTGCTATCTCCTACAATGAACATTGGACAACATGCCAACCACTAGGTTTCTTGCCAAGGCGAAGGAGAAGTTCTGATTCTTGCATCACGTTCACTCCTGAGCAGTGAGTGGAGATAAGTTCTAGGTTCTGAAGGTGAAAACTGAGGTTGGGTAGAGATGATGGCCTAAAGCCATTGTGGGTGTGATATGCTCTGTGTATGGCCAGCTGTCTGGGTGTTGGACTGGAGGTCTGCCCTCAGGCTGTGTCAGACAGGGCTTTAGTGCAGAGGCTAGACTGTATAATTGGGGTATGGTCGAGTGGCATGCAGGTTGTTACTCATTTGGCGTTTATGGTTAGCCCTATAGGGCAACATTTTTCTTCTGGAGGGCAGGCAGAGTGCTGCATTGTGTCTCCAGAATTGCTAAATTGGAGGGGTGTGGCCAGGATTGTGAGGAAGGAAGTCTGAAAACACAAGCTAGCACGAGTTTTGGGGCCAAGAGCATGGCAGGCCCACTCTGCAGAGGCTGAATCGAGATCTCCTGCAGGTGAGGTCAGGGCGATTATCAGATGTTGCCTCAAGCTGGAGTTTGTGTCCATGACGGCCCCTTCCTGAAGGGGGTGGGGGCGTCATGAGGCCAGGGAGGTTTCCCTAAGCTGGGAGTTGTGAGCTGCTCCAAACTTCAAAGTTTCCTTCTTCAGGACAGTCGAGTACTATTGGATGGTTCCAGGATGCCCCATACAGAAACACTCGAGAGCAGGGGCCTAAGCATGGATGCCGAGAAACGCCAACTCACCTTCCCATTGCCTGGTCGAGACAAGGCACGCTCAATCTGCGGGCTCTTGGGTGAGCTACCCAGAAGGCTGAGTTTAAATGGACTCTCCTGAGGATGAGTCATAATGTGGGTTGGTGGCCATGGAGACCTTGGAATGTGGCAGTAGCTAAGGGACTCTGCAGGATTCTCCAACCCGAAGGGCTTGACACAACTCCAACAAGGAAGCTTCCCATGTGGAGATGAGAGGTCTTCTGTCTGGTGCCTCAGGAAAGCCCCGTATATGGTCTTCGAACCCAGGCCTCTGAGGAGTGATACCTGGACACCAAAGCAAGAGTTCATAATAGGGCCTAGGGGCCTGTCTGGCTCAATCTTCTGTCTCTGCGGATATCTGTCTGTTTGTCTGCATGGAGGTAGTAGTTGCTCAGCTTGTGTCATTATGCCCCTATTTGTCCAGTGCGTCTTGCGGTAGTGGGATGTCCTTGGGGACCTTGAGGTTTCTACTATTTTGTAGAGTTGTGGCCAATGGAATGGGCAGTTTCTTAGGAGAGAGCAGGCACAGTTCTGTGGTGTGGCTCCAGAGACCCCAGCCTGGGGGCTGTGTGTGCCATGGCTGTGCAGACAGACATCCAAAAACCCTAACTCAGCTCAGGTTTGGGGCCGAGGTTACGGCAGGCCTGATCTACAGTCCATGAGGGGAGCTCCTCTGGATATGAAAGAAGGGTGAGAGGGAGGTAGTCGCTCAGGCTTTTGTCTCTAGATGTTTTGTCCACAATGGCCGTTTAATGTAGGAGTTGCCTCATGGGTCGTAGAAGTCTCCCTCTCTGGTAGTTTGTCCAGCCCCCAAGAGTTTGGGGTCATTCTGTGGGAAGGGAAGTGTCCTGTTTTCTGCTTCATGTGTCCCCCCAGTAGAGGGATTCAAGAGCATAGCAGTGGGTACTGACAACTGGAATACTCGCCCTCTGGTTAAGCCTGGGGGCCTATGGATATGACAAGCCCCATATGCAGGATCTTGGTCCAGCCACTGAGAGGCGTTACTTTAATACGGGACTCACGCTGCAGGTCACAATGCATGTCTGTGCCCTAGGCGGCCCTCAAGCACTGGCGTGGCCTTTCGGACAATGCAGGTTTTCCCACATTGAACGTTGGACAACATGCCAACCACAAGGTTTCTGGCCATGGGGAAGGAGGAATTCTAATTTCTGCATCACGTTCACCCCTGGGCAGTGATTGGAGATAAGGTCTAGGTTCTGAAGCCTGAAAACCGAGGTTGGGAAGAGATGACGACCTACAGCCATAGCGGGTCCTATGTGTCCAGGTTGGGGCCAGCTGTCTGGGTGTCGTTTGGGATGTCTTGTCTCAGGCTGTGCCAGACAGGGCATTATTATACAGGGTGGGCTGTATAATTGCTTTACAATCGAGTGGCATGCATTAGAGAATCATTTGGCGTTTCTTATTAGCAGCATAGGGCAAAGTTTTTCTTCTAGAGGGCAGGCAGAGTGCTGCATTGTGGCTTCGGAATTCCCAAACTGGAGGGCTTGTGGGCCAGGAGAGTGAGGACGGAAGTCTGAGAACACAAGCTAGGCTTAGGTTTCGGGGCAAGGACATGGCAGGCACACTCTGCAGAGCTGAATTGAGATTTCATGCGTCTGAAGTCAGGTCGAGGTTCAGACTTTGGCTCAGGTTTGAGTTTCTGTCCATGTTGGCCCCTTCAGGAAGGGGGGGCATTATGAGGCCATGGGGGTTTTCCCACTATTGGAGTTGTGAGATGCTCCAAACTGCAAGGATTCCTTCTGTGGGACAATTAAGATTAGTTGGATGGCTCCAGGACGTCTTATAAGGTATTTTTCCAGAACAGGGTTCTAAGTATGGATGCCTGGGCAGCCAGCCTCACATTCCAATTGTCTCCTAGCAACAAGAAACGTTTGATCTGCTGGCTTGGGGTAGCAACAGAGGGGGCTGAGTTGATATGGACTTTCCTGAGGATGGTCTTAATGTTGGTTTGAGTCCATGGAGACCTTGGTATGGGGCAGTGGCACCAGGGCCATGAAGGATTCTCCTAACCAGAGGTTATGACAAAGCTCCAATGAGCAAGTTTCCATGGGGAGACGAGATTTGTTCTTATTGGTGCCTCAGGAAACCACCATATGCTGGTATTGGAAATGAGGCCTCTGAGGAGAGATGCCTGAAAACCAAAGCAATGGATCTGATTAGGGCCTAGGGGCCTGTCCGGTTCAATATTCTTCTCTGGGGACATCAGTTGTCTGAGTGGAGGTAGTTGCTCAGCTGGTTTGAGATCACCCCTGTTTGTAATAGGCAGCCTACACTATTGGGATGGCCTCGGTGACTTTGGAGGTTTTTCCTAATTTGCAAGGTTGTGGCCAATGGAATGGGAAGAATTCCCTTGAAAGGGAAGCACAGTCCTGAGGTGTGGCTCCAGGGACCCAAGTGTGGAGCGTGTGTGGTCCAGGGCTATGTGGACAAAAGTCTGAAAACACAAACTCCACTTAGGTTGTGGGATGTAGGTATGGCCGGCCCGATCTATAGACCGTGAGAGACCTCTTCGGGATATGAACAAAGGGCGAATGTGAGGTGCTTGCTCATGCTTTTTTTTTTTTTTCTGGAAATGTGTCACCGATTGCCATGGAATGTCAGTGTGTCCTCATGGGCCATCGATGAGGCTCCCTTTCTGGGGATTTGACCCGATCCCAAGAGTTTGGGGTCATTCTGTGGGAAGGAAGGAGGCCTTTCTGTTTTTTTTTTTTTGTTTATTTTTTTGTTTTTTGATTTTTGTTTTTTTTTTAACCTCCGGTGGACCACCAAAAGAGGGATTCCAGAGCAGAGTCGTGAGTGGGGGCAACAGGACAAACAGACCTCTGGTTAACATTGGGACCTAAGAACATGGCAAGCCCCTTATGTGGGCTCTTTGTCCAGACACGGAGAGGCCTTCCTTGAGGATAGGTCTCACACTGAGTTTCACAATGTGTTTTTGTGCCCAAGGAGCCCCTCAAGTCAGGGCGTGGCCTAATGTACCATGCTGGTTTCTCCTACACTGAACGTTGCACAGTATGGGAACCACAAGTTTTCTGGAAATGGTGAAGATGGAGTTCTAATTTCTGCAACACTTTCACTCCTGGACTGTGATTGGATTTAAGGTCTAGGTTCTGAAGCCTGAAAACTGAGGTTGGGAAGAGATGAAGCCCTAAGGCCATGGTGTGTCTGATGTGCTCAGTGTTCGGCCAGATGTTGAGTATGGGTTGGGAGCTGCAGGCTCAGGCTGTGGCAGACAGGGAATTAGTGCCCAGGCTAGACTGCATCATTGGGGTGCAGTCGAGTTTCGTGCAGGATGGTACTCATTTGTGGTTACTGGGTAGCCCCAGAGGGCAAAGTTTTTCTTCTGGAGGGAAGACACAGTGCCACATAGTGACTCCAAAATTACCAAACTGGAAGGCTTGTGGGCCAGGAGTGTGAGTTAAAAATTCTGAGAACACAAGCCAGACTTAGATTTCGGGGTGAGGGGACGGCAGGCACCCTCTGCAGAGATGATTCGAGATCCCGTATACCTGAAGACAGAGCTAGGATCAGACGTTTTCTTAGGTTGGAGTTTCTGTCCATGACGGCCCATTCATGAAGGGAAGGGTTTCACGAGGTAATGGGGTTTTCCCACGATGGGAATTGTGAGATGCTGCAAACCACAATGATTCCTTCTGTGGGACAGTCGAGACATGTTGGATGGCTCCAGGACATCCCATAAGGAAGTTATCCAGAGCAGGGTTCTAAGGATGGATGCGTGGGCAGCCTGCCTCCCATTCCAGGTGTCTCATAGAGCCAAGGCAAGTTCGATCTGCTGGATCTAGGGGAGCAACCGAGGCGGGTGTTTTGAAATGGGTGAGTTGAGGATGGGTCATAATGTGCATTTGTGTCCATGTAGACCTTGGAATCGGGTGCTTTATCCGGGGCCTTGAGGGATGTTCATAACCGGAGGTTTTGATGGAGCTCTAAAGAGTATATTTCCTATGTAGAGAAGAGAATTGTTTTGATGAGTGCCTAAGGAATCTCCCATATGCTTGTATTGGAAACCAGGCCTCTGAGGAGAGATGACTGGAATCAAAAGCAATGGATCTGATTAGGGCCTAAGTGCCCGTCCAGTTCAATCTTATTCTATGGGGATATCTGTCTCTGGGTCTGAGTGGAGGTGGTTTCCTAACTTGTGAAAGATCATCCCTGTGTGTCCTGGGCAGCCAACACAATTCGGATAGCCTGGGGGAGTTTGGAGGATTCTCCTAAACTATAGGGTTGTGGCCAATGGAAATGGCAGAATTCCCCTGGAGAGGGAAGCCACAGTCCTGAGGTGTGGCTCCAGGGGCCCCAGCTTGGATGGTGTGTGGGCCAGGACTGTGGGACAGAAGTCTGAAAACACAAACTCAGCTTAGGTTTGGGGATGTATGTATGAAGGCTCGATCTACAGACCTTGAGAATTTTCCGGGCTTGAACAAAGGGCGAGTATGTGGCGCTTGCTCAGGGTTTTGTCTCTGGATTTTGTGTCAATGGTGGCCGTGGAATGTCGGGGTGTCCTCAAGGGCCATGGACAATTCTTTCTCTGGTGATTTGGCCTGATCCCAAGTGGTTGGGATCATTCTGTGGATGGGAAGAGTCCTTTCTGTATTTTTTTTTTTTACCTCACTTGTCCCACCAAGGAGGGATTCCAGAGTAGAGCATTGAGTAGGGGTGACTAGACATCTCGAACTCTTGTTGATATTGGGGGACTGGGTTTGGCAAGCTCCATATGTGGGCTGTTGTTCCAGTCACTAAGAGGCTTTACATGAGGATAGGGCTCACGCTGAGGGTCACAATGTGTGTTTGTGCACATTGTGGCCCTCAGGGATAGGTGGGGCCTCATAGTCCATGCTGCTTTCTCCTACAATGAACATTGGACAACATGCCAACCACTAGGTTTCTTGGCAAGGCGAAGGAGGAGTTCTGATTCTTGCATCACGTTCACTCCTGAGCAGTGAGTGGAGATAAGTTCAAGGTTCTGAAGGTGAAAACTGAGGTTGGGTAGAGATGATGGCCTAAAGCCATTGTGGGTGTGATATGCTCTGTGTACGGCCAGCTGTCTGGGTGTTGGACTGGAGGTCTGCCCTCAGGCTGTGTCAGACAGGGCTTTAGTGCAAAGGCTAGACTGTATAATTGGGGTATGGTCGAGTGGCATGCAGGTTTTTACTCCTTTGGCGTTTCTGGTTAACCCTATAGGGCAACATTTTTCTTCTGGAGGGCAGGCAGAGTGCTGCATTGTGTCTCCAGAATTGCCAAACTGGAGTGGTGTGGCCAGGATTGTGAGGAAGGAAGTCTGAAAACACAAGCTAGCACGAGTTTTGGGGCCAAGAGCATGGCAGGCCCACTCTGCAGAGGCTGAATCGAGATCTCCTGCAGGTGAGGTCAGGGCGATTATCAGATGTTGCCTCAAGCTGGAGTTTGTGTCCATGACGGCCCCTTCCTGAAGGGGGTGGGGGCGTCATGATTCCAGGGATGTTTCCCTACGCTGGGAGTTGTGAGCTGCTCCAAACTTCAAAGTTTCCTTCTTCAGGACAGTCGAGTATTATTGGATGGTTCCAGGATGCCCCATACAGAAAGACTCGAGAGCAGGGCCCTAAGCATGGATGCCGAGAAACGCCAACTCACCTTCCCATTGCCTGGTCGAGACAAGGCACGCTCAATCTGCGGGCTCTTGGGTGAGCTACCCAGAAGCCTGAGTTTAAATGGACTCTCCTGAGGATGAGTCATAATGTGGGTTGGTGGCCATGGAGACCTTGGAATGTGGCAGTAGCTAAGGAACTCTGCAGGATTCTCCAACCCGAAGGACTTGACACAACTCCAACAAGGAAGCATCCCATGTGGAGATGAGAGGTCTTCTGTCTGGTGCCTCAGGAAAGCCCTGTATGCTGGTCTTCGAACCCAAGCCTCTGAGGAGTGATACCTGGACACCAAAGCAAGAGTTCATAATAGGGCCTAGGGGCCTGTCTGGTTTAATCTTCTGTCTCTGCGGATATCTGTCTGTGTGTCTGCATGGAGGTAGTAGTTGCTCAGCTTGTGTCATTATGCCCCTATTTGTCCAGTGCGGCTTGCGGTAGTGGGATGTCCTTGGGGACCTTGAGGTTTCTACTATTTTGTAGAGTTGTGGCCAATGGAATGGGCAGTTTCTTAGGAGAGAGCAGGCACAGTTCTGTGGTGTGGCTCCAGAGACCCCAGCCTGGGGGCTGTGTGTGCCATGGCTGTGCAGACAGACATCCAAAAACCCTAACTCAGCTCAGGTTTGGGGCCGAGGTTACGGCAGGCCTGATCTACAGTCCATGAGGGGAGCTCCTCTGGATATGAAAGAAGGGTGAGAGGGAGGCAGTCGCTCAGGCTTTTGTCTCTGGATGTTTTGTCCACAATGGCCGTTTAATGTAGGAGTTGCCTCATGGGTCGTAGAAGTCTCCGTCTCTGGTAGTTTGTCTAGCCCCCAAGAGTTTGGGGTCATTCTGTGGGAAGGGAAGTGTCCGGTTTTCTGCTTCATGTGTCCCCCCAGTAGAGGGATTCTAGAGCATAGTAGTGGGTACTGACAACTGGAATACTCGCCCTCTGGTTAAGCCTGGGGGCCTATGGATATGACAAGCCCCATATGCAGGATTTGGTCCAGCCACTGAGAGGCGTTACTTTAATACGGGACTCACGCTGCAGGTCACAATGCATGTGCCCTAGGCGGCCCTCAAGCACTGGCGTGGCCTTTCGGACAATGCAGGTTTTCCCACATTGAACGTTGGACAACATGCCAACCACAAGGTTTCTGGCCATGGGGAAGGAGGAATTCTAATTTCTGCATCACGTTCACCCCTGGGCAGTGATTGGAGCTAAGGTCTAGGTTCTGAAGCCTGAAAACCGAGGTTGGGAAGAGATGACGACCTACAGCCATAGCGGGTCCTATGTGTCCAGAGTGGGGCCAGCAGTCTGGGTGTCGTTTGGGATGTCTTGTCTCAGGCTGTGCCAGACAGGGCATTAGTATACAGGGTGCGCTGTATAATTGCTTTACAATCGAGTGGCATGCATTAAAAAATCATTTGGGGTTTCTTATTAGCAGCATAGGGCAAAGTTTTTCTTCTAGAGGGCAGGCAGAGTGCTGCATTGTGGCTTCGGAATTCCCAAACTAGAGGGCTTGTGGGCCAGGAGAGTGAGGACGGAAGTCTGAGAACACAAGCTAGGCTTAGGTTTCGGGGCAAGGACATGGCAGGCACACTCTGCAGAGCTGAATTGAGATCTCATGCGTCTGAAGTCAGGTCGAGGTTCAGACTTTGGCTCAGGTTTGAGTTTCTGTCCATGTTGGCCCCTTCAGGAAGGGGGGGCATTATGAGGCCATGGGGGTTTTCCCACTATTGGAGTTGTGAGATGCTCCAAACCGCAAGGATTCCTTCTGTGGGACAATTAAGATTTGTTGGATGGCTCCAGGACGTCTTATAAGGTATTTTTCCAGAACAGGGTTCTAAGTATGGATGCCTGGGCAGCCAGCCTCACATTCCAATTGTCTCCTATCAACAATAAACGTTTGATCTGCTGGCTTGGGTTAGCAACAGAGGGGGCTGAGTTGAAATGGACTTTCCTGAGGATGGTCTTAATGTTGGTTTGAGTCCATGGAGACCTTGGTATGGGGCAGTGGCACCAGGTCCCTGAAGGATTCTCCTAACCAGAGGTTATGACAAAGCTCCAATGAGCAAGTTTCCATGGGGAGACGAGATTTGTTCCTATTGGTGCCTCAGGAAACCACCATATGCTGGTATTGGAAACGAGGCCTCTGAGGAGAGACGCCTGGAAACAAAAGCAATGGATCTGATTAGGGTCTAGGGGCCTGTCCGGTTCAATATTCTTCTCTGGGGACATCTGTTGTCTGAGTGGAGGTAGTTGCTCAGCTGGTTTGAGATCACCCCTGTTTGTCCTGGGCGGCCTACACTATTGGGATGGCCTCGGTGACTTTGGAGGTTTTTCCTAATTTGCAAGGTTGTGGCCAATGGAATGGGAAGAATTCCCTTGAAAGGGAAGCACAGTCCTGAGCTGTGGCTCCAGGGACCCATGTGTGGAGCGTGTGTGGTCCAGGGCTATTTGGACAAAAGTCTGAAAACACAAACTCCACTTAGGTTGTGGGATGTAGGTATGGCCGGCCCGATCTATAGACCGTGAGGAGACCTCTTCGGGATATGAACAAAGGGCGAATGTGCGGTGCTTCCTCATGCTTTTTTTTTTTTTTTTTCTGGAAATGTGTCACCGATTGCCATGGAATGTCGGGGTGTCCTCATGTGCCATCGATGAGGCTCCCTTTCTGGGGATTTGACCCGATCCCAAGAGTTTGGGGTCATTCTGTGGGAAGGGAGGAGGCCTTTCTGGGTTTTTTTGTTTATTTATTTATTTATTTTTTTAACCTCCGGTGGACCACCAAAAGAGGGATTCCAGAGCAGAGTCGTGGGTGGGGGCAACAGGACAACCAGACCTCTGGTTAACATTGGGACCTAAGAACATAGCAAGCCCCTTATGTGGGCTCTTGGTCCAGACACTGAGAGGCCTTCCTTGAGGATAGGTCTCACACTGAGTTTCACAATGTGTTTTTGTGCCCAAGGAGCCCCTCAAGTCAGGGTGTGGCCTAATGTACCATGCTGGTTTCTCCTACACTGAACATTGCACATTATGGGAACCACAAGTTTTCTGGCAATGGGGAAGATGGAGTTCTAATTTCTGCAACACTTTCACTCCAGGACTGTGATTGGATTTAAGGTCTAGGTTCTGAAGCCTGAAAACTGAGGTTGGGAAGAGATGAAGCCCTAAGGCCATGGTGTGTCTGATGTGCTCAGTGTTCGGCCAGCTGTTGTGTGTGGGTTGGGAGTTGCAGGCTCAGGCTGTGGCAGACAGGGAATTAGTGCCCTGGCTGGACTGTATCATTGGGGTGCAGTCGAGTTTTGTGCAGGATGGTACTAATTTGTGGTTACTGGGTAGCCCCAGAGGCAACGTTTTTCTTCTGGAGGGAAGACACAGTGCCACATTGTGACTCCAAAATCCCAAACTGGAAGGCTTGTGGGCCAGAAGTGTGAAGAAAAAATTCTGAGAACACAAGCCAGACTTAGATTTCGGGGTGAGGGGACGGCAGGCACCCTCTGCAGAGATGATTCGAGATCCCGTATACCTGAAGACAGAGCTAGGATCAGACGTTTTCTTAGGTCGGAGTTTCTGTCCATGACGGCCCATTCATGAAGGGGAGGGTGTCACGAGGACATGGAGGTGTTCCCACGATGGGAATTGTGAGATGCTCCGAACCACAATGATTCCTTCTGTGGGACAGTCGAGACATGTTGGATGGCTCCAGGACATCCCATAAGGAAGTTAACCAGAGCAGGGTTCTAAGGATGGATGCGTGGGCAGCCTGCCTCCCATTCCAGGTGTCTCATAGAGCCAAGGCAAGTTCGATCTGCTGGATCTAGGGGAGCAACCGAGGCGGGTGTTTTGAAATGGGTGAGTTGAGGATGGGTCATAATGTGCATTTGTGTCCATGTAGACCTTGGAATGGGGTGCTTTATCCGGGGCCTTGAGGGATGTTCATAACCGGAGGTTTTGATGGAGCTCTAAAGAGTATATTTCCTATGTAGAGAAGAGAATTGTTTTGATGAGTGCCTAAGGAATCTCCCATATGCTGGTATTGGAAACCAGGCCTCTGAGGAGAGATGACTGGAATCAAAAGCAATGGATCTGATTAGGGCCTAAGTGCCCGTCCAGTTCAATCTTATTCTATGGGGATATCTGTCTCTGGGTCTGAGTGGAGGTGGTTTCCTAACTTGTGAAAGATCATCCCTGTTTGTCCTGGGCAGCCAACACAATTCGGATGGCCTGGGGGAGTTTGGAGGATTCTCCTAATCTATAGGGTTGTGGCCAATGGAAATGGCAGAATTCCCTTGGAGAGGGAAGCCACAGTCCTGAGGTGTGGCTCCAGGGGCCCCAGCTTGGATGGTGTGTGGGCCAGGACTGTGGGGACAGAAGTCTGAAAACACAAACTCAGCTTAGGTTTGGGGATGTATGTATGAAGGCTGGATCTACAGACCGTGAGAATTTTCCGGGCTATGAACAAAGGGCGAGTATGTGGCGCTTGCTCAGGGTTTTGTCTCTGGATTTTGTGTCAATGGTGGCCGTGGAATGTCGGGGTGTCCTCAAGGGCCATGGACAATTCTTTCTCTGGTGATTTGGCCTGATCCCAAGTGGTTGGGATCATTCTGTGGATGGGAAGAGTCCTTTCTGTATTTTTTTTTTTTTACCTCAGGTGTCCCACCAAAGAGGGATTCCAGAGTAGAAACCTGAGTAGGGGTGACTAGACATCTCGAACTCTGGTTGAGATTGGGGGACTAGGGTCTTGGCAAGCCCCATTTGGGGGCTGTTCCAGTCACTAAGAGGCTTTACATGAGGATAGGGCTCACGCTGAGGGTCACAATGTGTGTTTGTGCACATTGTGGCCCTCAGGGATAGGTGGGGCCTCATAGTCCATGCTGCTTTCTCCTACAATGAACATTGGACAACATGCCAACCACTAGGTTTCTTGCCAAGGCGAAGGAGAAGTTCTGATTCTTGCATCACGTTCACTCCTGAGCAGTGAGTGGAGATAAGGTCTAGGTTCTCAAGGTGAAAACTGATTTGGGTAGAGATGATGGCCTAAAGCCATTGTGGGTGTGATATGCTCTGTGTACGGCCAGCTGTCTGGGTGTTGGACTAAAGGTCTGGCCTCAGGCTGTGTCAGACAGGGCTTTAGTGCACAGGCTAGACTGTATAATTGGGGTATGGTCGAGTGGCATGCAGGTTGTTACTCATTTGGCGTTTCTGGTTAGCCCTATAGGGCAACATTTTTCTTCTGGAGGGCAGGCAGAGTGCTGCATTGTGTCTCCAGAATTGCCTAACTGGAGGGGTGTGGCCAGGATTGTGAGGAAGGAAGTCTGAAAACACAAGCTAGCACGAGTTTTGGGGCCAAGAGCTTGGCAGGCCCACTCTGCAGAGGCTGAATCGAGATCTCCTGCACGTGAGGTCCAGGCGATTATCAGATGTTGCCTCAAGCTGGAGTTTGTGTCCATGACGGCCCCATCCTGAAGGGGGTGGGGGCGTCATGAGGCCAGAGAGGTTTCCCTACGCTGGGAGTTGTGAGCTGCTCCATACTTCAAAGTTTCCTTCTTCAGGACAGTCGAGTACTATTGGATGGTTCCAGGATGCCCCATACAGAAAGACTCGAACGCAGGGCCCTAAGGATGGATGCCGAGAAACGCCAACTCACCTTCCCATTGCCTGGTGGAGACAAGGCACGCTCAATCTGCTGGCTCTTGGGTGAGCTACCCAGAAGCCTGAGTTTAAATGGACTCTGCCGAGGATGAGTCATAATGTGGGTTGGTGGCCATGGAGACCTTGGAATGTGGCAGTAGTTAAGGGACTCTGCAGGATTCTCCAACCCGAAGGGCTTGACACAACTCCAACAAGGAAGCTTCCCATGTGGAGATGAGAGGTTTTCTGTCTGGTGCCTCAGGACAGCCCCGTATGCTGGTCTTCGAACCCAGGCCTCTGAGGAGTGATACCTGGACACCAAAGCAAGAGTTCATAATAGGGCCTAGGGGCCTGTCTGGTTCAATCTTCTGTCTCTGCGGATATCTGTCTGTGTGTCTGCATGGAGGTAGTAGTTGCTCAGCTTGTGTCATAATGCCCCTATTTGTCCAGTGCGGCTTGCGGTAGTGGGATGTCCTTGGGGACCTTGAGGTTTCTACTATTTTGTAGAGTTGTGGCCAATGGAATGGGCAGTTTCTTAGGAGAGAGCAGGCACAGTTCTGTGGTGTGGCTCCAGAGACCCCAGCCTGGAGGCTGTGTGGGCCATGGCTGTGCAGACAGACATCCAAAAACCCTAACTCAGCTCAGGTTTGGGGCCGAGGTTACAGCAGGCCTGATCTACAGTCCATGATGGGAGCTCCTCTGGATATGAAAGAAGGGTGAGAGGGAGGCAGTCGCTCAGGCTTTTGTCTCTGGATGTTTGTCCACAATGGCCGTTTAATGTAGGAGTTGCCTCATGGGTCGTAGAAGTCTCCCTCTCTGGTAGTTTGTCCAGCCCCCAAGAGTTTGGGGTCATTCTGTGGGAAGGGAAGTGTCCTGTTTTCTGCTTCATGTGTCCCCCCAGTAGAGGGATTCTAGAGCATAGCAGTGGGTACTGACACCTGGAATACTCGCCCTCTGGTTAAGCCTGGGGGCCTATGGATATGACAAGCCCCATATGCAGGATCTTGGTCCAGCCACTGAGAGGCGTTACTTTAATACGGGACTCACGCTGCAGGTCACAATGCATGTCTGTGCCCTAGGCGGCCCTCAAGCACTGGCGTGGCCTTTCGGACAATGCAGGTTTTCCCACATTGAACGTTGGACAACATGCCAACCACAAGGTTTCTGGCCATGGGGAAGGAGGAATTCTAATTTCTGCATCACGTTCACCCCTGGGCAGTGATTGGAGCTAAGGTCTAGGTTCTGAAGCCTGAAAACCGAGGTTGGGAAGAATGACGACCTACAGCCATAGCGGGTCCTAAGTGTCCAGGTTGGGGCCAGCTGTCTGGGTGTCGTTTGGGATGTCTTGACCCAGGCTGTGCCAGACAGGGCATTAGTATACAGGGTGGGCTGTATAATTGCTTTACAATCGAGTGGCATGCGTTAGAAAACCATTTGGGGTTTCTTATTAGCAGCATAGGGCAAAGTTTTTCTTCTGGAGGGCAGGCAGAGTGCTGCATTGTGGCTTCGGAATTCCCAAACTGGAGGGCTTGTGGGCCAGGAGAGTGAGGACGGAAGTCTGAGAACACAAGCTAGGCTTAGGTTTCGGGGCAAGGACATGGCAGGCACACTCTGCAGAGCTGAATTGAGATCTCATGCGTCTGAAGTCAGGTCGAGGTTCAGACTTTGACTCAGGTTTGAGTTTCTGTCCATGTTGGGCCCTTCAGGAAGGGGGGGCATTATGAGGCCATGGGGGTTTTCCCACTATTGGAGTTGTGAGATGCTCCAAACTGCAAGGATTCCTTCTGTGGGACAATTAAGATTTGTTGGATGGCTCCAGGACGTCTTATAAGGGATTTTTCCAGAACAGGATTCTAAGTATGGATGCCTGGGCAGCCAGCCTCACATTCCAATTGTCTCCTAGCAACAAGAAACGTTTGATCTGCTGGCTTGGGGTAGCAACAGAGGGGGCTGAGTTGAAATGGACTTTCCTGAGGATGGTCTTAATGTTGGTTTGAGTCCATGGAGACCTTGGTATGGGGCAGTGGCACCATGGCCCTGAAGGATTCTCCTAACCAGAGGTTATGACAAAGCTCCAATGAGCAAGTTTTCCATGGGGAGACGAGATTTGTTCTTATTGGTGCCTCAGGAAACCACCATATGCTGGTATTGGAAACGAGGCCTCTGAGGACAGATGCCTGGAAACCAAATCAATGGATCTGATTAGGGCCTAGGGGCCTGTCCGGTTCAATATTCTTCTCTGGGGACATCTGTTGTCTGAGTGGAGGTAGTTGCTCAGCTGGTTTGAGATCACCCCTGTTTATCCTGGGCGGCCTACACTATTGGGATTGCCTCGGTGACTTTGGAGGTTTTTCCTAATTTGCAAGGTTGTGGCCAATGGAATGGGAAGAATTCCCTCGAAAGGGAAGCACAGTCCTGAGGTGTGGCTCCAGGGACCCAAGTGTGGATCGTGTGTGGTCCAGGCCTGTGGGGACAGAAGTCTGAAAACACAAACTCAGCTTAGGTTTGGGGATATATGTATGAAGGCTCAATCTACAGACCGTGAGAATTTTCCGGGCTATGAACAAAGGGCGAGTATGTGGCGCTTGCTCAGGGTTTTGTCTCTGGATTTTGTGTCAATGGTGGCCGTGGAATATCGGGGTGTCCTCCAGGGCCATGGACAATTCTTTCTCTGGTGATTTGGCCTGATCCCAAGTGGTTGGGATCATTCTGTGGATGGGAAGAGTCCTTTCTGTATTTTTTTTTTTTTTACCTCAAGTGTCTCACCAAAGAGGGATTCCCGAGTAGAGCCCTGAGTAGGGGTGACTAGACATCTCGAACTCTGGTTGAGATTGGGAGACTAGGGGCTTGGCAAGCCCCATATGGGGGCTGTTGTTCCAGTCACTAAGAGGCTTTACATGAGGATAGGGCTCACGCTGAGGTTCACAATGTGTGTTTGTGCACATTGTGGCCCTCAGGGATAGGTGGGGCCTCATAGTCCATGCTGCTTTCTCCTACAATGAACATTGGACAACATGCCAACCACTAGGTTTCTTGCCAAGGCGAAGGAGAAGTTCTGATTCTTGCATCACGTTCACTCCTGAGCAGTGAGTGGAGATAAGGTCTAGGTTCTGAGGGTGAAAACTGAGGTTGGGTAGAGATGATGGCCTAAAGCCATTGTGGGTGTGATATGCTCTGTGTACGGCCAGCTGTCTGGGTGTTGGACTGGAGGTCTGCCCTCAGGCTGTGTCAGACAGGGCTTTAGTGCACAGGCTAGACTGTATAATTGGGGTATGGTCAGTGGCATGCAGGTTGTTACTCATTTGGCGTTTCTGGTTAGCCCTATAGGGCAACATTTTTCTTCTGGAGGGCAGGCAGAGTGCTGCATTGTGTCTCCAGAATTGCCTAACTGGAGGGGTGTGGCCAGGATTGTGAGGAAGGAAGTCTGAAAACACAAGCTAGCACGAGTTTTGGGGCCAAGAGCTTGGCAGGCCCACTCTGCAGAGGCTGAATCGAGATCTCCTGCACGTGAGGTCCAGGCGATTATCAGATGTTGCCTCAAGCTGGAGTTTGTGTCCATGACGGCCCCATCCTGAAGGGGGTGGGGGCGTCATGAGGCCAGAGAGGTTTCCCTACGCTGGGAGTTGTGAGCTGCTCCATACTTCAAAGTTTCCTTCTTCAGGACAGTCGAGTACTATTGGATGGTTCCAGGATGCCCCATACAGAAAGACTCGAACGCAGGGCCCTAAGGATGGATGCCGAGAAACGCCAATTCACCTTCCCATTGCCTGGTGGAGACAAGGCACGCTCAATCTGCTGGCTCTTGGGTGAGCTACCCAGAAGCCTGAGTTTAAATGGACTCTGCCGAGGATGAGTCATAATGTGGGTTGGTGGCCATGGAGACCTTGGAATGTGGCAGTAGTTAAGGGACTCTGCAGGATTCTCCAACCCGAAGGGCTTGACACAACTCCAACAAGGAAGCTTCCCATGTGGAGATGAGAGGTTTTCTGTCTGGTGCCTCAGGACAGCCCCATATGCTGGTCTTCGAACCCAGGCCTCTGAGGAGTGATACCTGGACACCAAAGCAAGAGTTCATAATAGGGCCTAGGGGCCTGTCTGGTTCAATCTTCTGTCTCTGCGGATATCTGTCTGTGTGTCTGCATGGAGGTAGTAGTTGCTCAGCTTGTGTCATAATGCCCCTATTTGTCCAGTGCGGCTTGCGGTAGTGGGATGTCCTTGGGGACCTTGAGGTTTCTACTATTTTGTAGAGTTGTGGCCAATGGAATGGGCAGTTTCTTAGGAGAGAGCAGGCACAGTTCTGTGGTGTGGCTCCAGAGACCCCAGCCTGGAGGCTGTGTGGGCCATGGCTGTGCAGACAGACATCCAAAAACCCTAACTCAGCTCAGGTTTGGGGCCGAGGTTACAGCAGGCCTGATCTACAGTCCATGAGGGGAGCTCCTCTGGATATGAAAGAAGGGTGAGAGGGAGGCAGTCGCTCAGGCTTTTGTCTCTGGATGTTTGTCCACAATGGCCGTTTAATGTAGGAGTTGCCTCATGGGTCGTAGAAGTCTCCCTCTCTGGTAGTTTGTCCAGCCCCCAAGAGTTTAGGGTCATTCTGTGGGAAGGGAAGTGTCCTGTTTTCTGCTTCATGTGTCCCCCCAGTAGAGGGATTCTAGAGCATAGCAGTGGGTACTGACACCTGGAATACTCGCCCTCTGGTTAAGCCTGGGGGCCTATGGATATGACAAGCCCCATATGCAGGATCTTGGTCCAGCCACTGAGAGGCGTTACTTTAATACGGGACTCACGCTGCAGGTCACAATGCATGTCTATGCCCTAGGCGGCCCTCAAGCACTGGCGTGTCCTTTCGGACAATGCAGGTTTTCCCACATTGAACGTTGGACAACATGCCAACCACAAGGTTTCTGGCCATGGGGAAGGAGGAATTCTAATTTCTGCATCACGTTCACCCCTGGGCAGTGATTGGAGCTAAGGTCTAGGTTCTGAAGCCTGAAAACCGAGGTTGGGAAGAATGACGACCTACAGCCATAGCGGGTCCTAAGTGTCCAGGTTGGGGCCAGCTGTCTGGGTGTCGTTTGGGATGTCTTGACCCAGGCTGTGCCAGACAGGGCATTAGTATACAGGGTGGGCTGTATAATTGCTTTACAATCGAGTGGCATGCGTTAGAAAACCATTTGGGGTTTCTTATTAGCAGCATAGGGCAAAGTTTTTCTTCTGGAGGGCAGGCAGAGTGCTGCATTGTGGCTTCGGAATTCCCAAACTGGAGGGCTTGTGGGCCAGGAGAGTGAGGACGGAAGTCTGAGAACACAAGCTAGGCTTAGGTTTCGGGGCAAGGACATGGCAGGCACACTCTGCAGAGCTGAATTGAGATCTCATGCGTCTGAAGTCAGGTCGAGGTTCAGACTTTGGCTCAGGTTTGAGTTTCTGTCCATGTTGGCCCCTTCAGGAAGGGGGGGCATTATGAGGCCATGGGGGTTTTCCCACTATTGGAGTTGTGAGATGCTCCAAACTGCAAGGATTCCTTCTGTGGGACAATTAAGATTTGTTGGATGGCTCCAGGACGTCTTATAAGGGATTTTTCCAGAACAGGATTCTAAGTATGGATGCCTGGGCAGCCAGCCTCACATTCCAATTGTCTCCTAGCAACAAGAAACGTTTGATCTGCTGGCTTGGGGTAGCAACAGAGGGGGCTGAGTTGAAATGGACTTTCCTGAGGATGGTCTTAATGTTGGTTTGAGTCCATGGAGACCTTGGTATGGGGCAGTGGCACCATGGCCCTGAAGGATTCTCCTAACCAGAGGTTATGACAAAGCTCCAATGAGCAAGTTTTCCATGGGGAGACGAGATTTGTTCTTATTGGTGCCTCAGGAAACCACCATATGCTGGTATTGGAAACGAGGCCTCTGAGGACAGATGCCTGGAAACCAAATCAATGGATCTGATTAGGGCCTAGGGGCCTGTCCGGTTCAATATTCTTCTCTGGGGACATCTGTTGTCTGAGTGGAGGTAGTTGCTCAGCTGGTTTGAGATCACCCCTGTTTATCCTGGGCGGCCTACACTATTGGGATTGCCTCGGTGACTTTGGAGGTTTTTCCTAATTTGCAAGGTTGTGGCCAATGGAATGGGAAGAATTCCCTCGAAAGGGAAGCACAGTCCTGAGGTGTGGCTCCAGGGACCCAAGTGTGGATCGTGTGTGGTCCAGGCCTGTGGGGACAGAAGTCTGAAAACACAAACTCAGCTTAGGTTTGGGGATATATGTATGAAGGCTCAATCTACAGACCGTGAGAATTTTCCGGGCTATGAACAAAGGGCGAGTATGTGGCGCTTGCTCAGGGTTTTGTCTCTGGATTTTGTGTCAATGGTGGCCGTGGAATATCGGGGTGTCCTCCAGGGCCATGGACAATTCTTTCTCTGGTGATTTGGCCTGATCCCAAGTGGTTGGGATCATTCTGTGGATGGGAAGAGTCCTTTCTGTATTTTTTTTTTTTTTTTACCTCAAGTGTCTCACCAAAGAGGGATTCCCGAGTAGAGCCCTGAGTAGGGGTGACTAGACATCTCGAACTCTGGTTGAGATTGGGAGACTAGGGGCTTGGCAAGCCCCATATGGGGGCTGTTGTTCCAGTCACTAAGAGGCTTTACATGAGGATAGGGCTCACGCTGAGGTTCACAATGTGTGTTTGTGCACATTGTGGCCCTCAGGGATAGGTGGGGCCTCATAGTCCATGCTGCTTTCTCCTACAATGAACATTGGACAACATGCCAACCACTAGGTTTCTTGCCAAGGCGAAGGAGAAGTTCTGATTCTTGCATCACGTTCACTCCTGAGCAGTGAGTGGAGATAAGGTCTAGGTTCTGAGGGTGAAAACTGAGGTTGGGTAGAGATGATGGCCTAAAGCCATTGTGGGTGTGATATGCTCTGTGTACGGCCAGCTGTCTGGGTGTTGGACTGGAGGTCTGCCCTCAGGCTGTGTCAGACAGGGCTTTAGTGCACAGGCTAGACTGTATAATTGGGGTATGGTCAGTGGCATGCAGGTTGTTACTCATTTGGCGTTTCTGGTTAGCCCTATAGGGCAACATTTTTCTTCTGGAGGGCAGGCAGAGTGCTGCATTGTGTCTCCAGAATTGCCTAACTGGAGGGGTGTGGCCAGGATTGTGAGGAAGGAAGTCTGAAAACACAAGCTAGCACGAGTTTTGGGGCCAAGAGCATGGCAGGCCCACTCTGCAGAGGCTGAATCGAGATCTCCTGCACGTGAGGTCCAGGCGATTATCAGATGTTGCCTCAAGCTGGAGTTTGTGTCCATGACGGCCCCATCCTGAAGGGGGTGGGGGCGTCATGAGGCCAGGGAGGTTTCCCTACGCTGGAAGTTGTGAGCTGCTCCATACTTCAAAGTTTCCTTCTTCAGGACAGTCGAGTACTATTGGATGGTTCCAGGATGCCCCATACAGAAAGACTCGAGAGCAGGGCCCTAAGCATGGATGCCGAGAAACGCCAACTCACCTTCCCATTGCCTGGTGGAGACAAGGCACGCTCAATCTGCGGGCTCTTGGGAGAGCTACCCAGAAGCCTGAGTTTAAATGGACTCTGCCGAGGATGAGTCATAATGTGGGTTGGTGGCCATCGAGACCTTGGAATGTGGCAGTAGTTAAGGGACTCTGCAGGATTCTCCAACCCGAAGGGCTTGACACAACTCCAACAAGGAAGCTTCCCATGTGGAGATGAGAGGTCTTCTGTCTGGTGCCTCAGGAAAGCCCCGTATGCTGGTCTTCGAACCCAGGCCTCTGCGGAGTGATACCTGGACACCAAAGCAAGAGTTCATAATAGGGCCTAGGGGCCTGTCTGGTTCAATCTTCTGTCTCTGCGGATATCTGTCTGTGTGTCTGCATGGAGGTAGTAGTTGCTCAGCTTGTGTCATAATGCCCCTATTTGTCCAGTGCGGCTTGCGGTAGTGGGATGTCCTTGGGGACCTTGAGGTTTCTACTATTTTGTAGAGTTGTGGCCAATGGAATGGGCAGTTTCTTAGGAGAGAGCAGGCACAGTTCTGTGGTGTGGCTCCAGATACCCCAGCCTGGAGGCTGTGTGGGCCATGGCTGTGCAGACAGACATCCAAAAACTCTAACTCAGCTCAGGTTTGGGGCCGAAGTTACAGCAGGCCTGATCTACAGTCCATGAGGGGAGCTCCTCTGGATATGAAAGAAGGGTGAGAGGGAGGCAGTCGCTCAGGCTTTTGTCTTTGGATGTTTTGTCCACAATGGCCGTTTAATGTAGAAGTTGCCTCATGGGTCGTAGAAGTCTCCCTCTCTGGTAGTTTGTCCAGCCCCCAAGAGTTTGGGGTCATTCTGTGGGAAGGGAAGTGTCCTGTTTTCTGCTTCATGTGTCCCCCCAGTAGAGGGAATCTAGAGAATAGCAGTGGGTACTGACAACTGGAATACTCGCCCTCTGGTTAAGCCTGGGGGCCTATGGATATGACAAGCCCCATATGCAGGATCTCTGTCCAGCCACTGCGAGGCGTTACTTTAATACGGGACTCACGCTGCAGGTCACAATGCATGTCTGTGCCCTAGGCGGCCCTCAAGCACTGGCGTGGCCTTTCGGACAATGCAGGTTTTCCCACATTGAACGTTGGACAACATGCCAACCACAAGGTTTCTGGCAATGGGGAAGGAGGAATTCTAATTTCTGCATCACGTTCACCCCTGGGCAGTGATTGGAGCTAAGGTCTAGGTTCTGAAGCCTGAAAACCGAGGTTGGGAAGAGATGACGACCTACAGCCATAGCGGGTCCTATGTGTCCAGGTTGGGGCCAGCTGTCTGGGTGTCGTTTGGGATGTCTTGTCTCAGGTTGTGCCAGACAGGGCATTAGTATACAGGGTGGGCTGTATAATCGCTTTACAATCGAGTGGCATGCATTAAAAAATCATTTGGGGTTTCTTATTAGCAGCATAGGGCAAAGTTTTTCTTCTGGAGGGCAGGCAGAGTGCTGCATTGTGGCTTCGGAATTCCCAAACTAGAGGGCTTGTGGGCCAGGAGAGTGAGGACGGAAGTCTGAGAACACAAGCTAGGCTTAGGTTTCGGGGCAAGGACATGGCAGGCACACTCTGCAGAGCTGAATTGAGATCTCATGCGTCTGAAGTCAGGTCGAGGTTCAGACTTTGGCTCAGGTTTGAGTTTCTGTCCATGTTGGCCCCTTCAGGAAGGGGGGGCATTATGAGGCCATGGGGGTTTTCCCACTATTGGAGTTGTGAGATGCACCAAACCACAAGGATTCCTTCTGTGGGACAATTAAGATTTGTTGGATGGCTCCAGGACGTCTTATAAGGTATTTTTCCAGAACAGGGTTCTAAGTATGGATGCCTGGGCAGCCAGCCTCACATTCCAATTGTCTCCTAGCAACAAGAAACGTTTGATCTGCTGGCTTGGGGTAGCAACAGAGGGGGCTGAGTTAAATGGACTTTTCTGAGGATGGTCTTAATGTTGGTTAGAGTCCATGGAGACCTATGTATGGGGCAGTGGCACCATGGCCCTGAAGGATTCTCCTAACCAGAGGTTATGACAAAGCTCCAATGAGCAAGTTTTCCATGGGGAGACGAGATTTGTTCTTATTGTTGCCTCAGGAAACCACCATATGCTGGTATTGGAAACGAGGCCTCTGAGGACAGATGCCTGGAAACCAAAGCAATGGATCTGATTAGGGCCTAGGGGCCTGTCCGGTTCAATATTCTTCTCTGGGGACATCTGTTGTCTGAGTGGAGGTAGTTGCTCAGCTGGTTTGAGATCACCCCTGTTTGTCCTGGGCGGCCTACACTATTGGGATGGCCTCGGTGACTTTGGAGGTTTTTCCTAATTTGCAAGGTTGTGGCCAATGGAATGGGAAGAATTCCCTTGAAAGGGAAGCACAGTCCTGAGGTGTGGCTCCAGGGACCCAAGTGTGGACCGTGTGTGGTCCAGGCCTGTGGGGACAGAAGTCTGAAAACACAAACTCAGCTTAGGTTTGGGGATGTATGTATGAAGGCTCGATCTACAGACCGTGAGAATTTTCCGGGCTATGAACAAAGGGCGAGTATGTGGCGCTTGCTCAGGGTTTTGTCTCTGGATTTTGTGTCAATGGTGGCCGTGGAATGTCGGGGTGTCCTCAAGGGCCATGGACAATTCTTTCTCTGGTGATTTGGCCTGATCCCAAGTGGTTGGGATCATTCTGTGGATGGGAAGAGTCCTTTCTGTATTTTTTTTTTTTTATCTCAAGTGTCCCACCAAAGAGGGATTCCCGAGTAGAGCCCTGAGTAGGGGTGACTAGACATCTCGAACTCTGGTTGAGATTGGGGGACTAGGGGCTTGGCAAGCCCCATATGGGGGCTGTTGTTCCAGTCACTAAGAGGCTTTACATGAGGATAGGGCTCACGCTGAGGGTCACAATGTGTGTTTGTGCACATTGTGGCCCTCAGGGATAGGTGGGGCCTCATAGTCCATGCTGCTATCTCCTACAATGAACATTGGACAACATGCCAACCACTAGGTTTCTTGCCAAGGCGAAGGAGAAGTTCTGATTCTTGCATCACGTTCACTCCTGAGCAGTGAGTGGAGATAACTTCAAGGTTCTGAAGGTTAAAACTGAGGTTGGGTAGAGATGATGGCCTAAAGCCATTGTGGGTGTGATATGCTCTGTGTATGGCCAGGTGTCTGGGTGTTGGACTGGAGGTCTGCCCTCAGGCTGTGTCAGACAGGGCTTTAGTGCACAGGCTAGACTGTATAATTGGGGTATGGTCGAGTGGCATGCAGGTTGTTACTCCTTTGGCGTTTCTGGTTAGCCCTATAGGGCAACATTTTTCTTCTGGAGGGCAGGCAGAGTGCTGCATTGTGTCTGCAGAATTGCCAACCTGGAGGGAGTGGCCAGGATTGTGAGGAAGGAAGTCTGAAAACACAAGCTAGCACGAGTTTTGGGGCCAAGAGCATGGCAGGCCCACTCTGCAGAGGCTGAATCGAGATCTCCTGCAGGTGAGGTCCGGGTGATTATCAGATGTTGCCTCAAGCTGGAGTTTGTGTCCATGACGGCCCCTTCCTGAAGGGGGTGGGGGCGTCATGAGTCCAGGGATGTTTCCCTACGCTGGGAGTTGTGAGCTGCTCCAAACTTCAAAGTTTCCTTCTTCAGGACAGTCGAGTATTATTGGATGGTTCCAGGATGCCCCATATAGAAAGACTCGAGAGCAGGGCCCTAAGCATGGATGCCGAGAAACGCCAACTCACCTTCCCATTGCCTGGTCGATACAAGGCACGCTCAATCTGCGGGCTCTTGGGTGAGCTACCCAGAAGCCTGAGTTTAAATGGACTCTCCTGAGGATGAGTCATAATGTGGGTTGGTGGCCATGGAGACCTTGGAATGTGGCAGTAGCTAAGGGACTCTGCAGGATTCTCCAACCCGAAGGACTTGACACAACTCCAACAAGGAAGCTTCCCATGTGGAGATGAGAGGTCTTCTGTCTGGTGCCTCAGGAAAGCCCCGTATGCTGGTCTTCGAACCCAAGCCTCTGAGGAGTGATACCTGGACACCAAAGCAAGAGTTCATAATAGGGCCTAGGGGCCTGTCTGGTTTAATCTTCTGTCTCTGCGGATATCTGTCTGTGTGTCTGCATGGAGGTAGTAGTTGCTCAGCTTGTGTCATTATGCCCCTATTTGTCCAGTGCGGCTTGCAGTAGTGGGATGTCCTTGTGGACCTTGAGGTTTCTACTATTTTGTAGAGTTGTGGCCAATGGAATGGGCAGTTTCTTAGGAGAGAGCAGGCACAGTTCTGTGGTGTGGCTCCAGAGACCCCAGCCTGGGGGCTGTGTGTGCCATGGCTGTGCAGACAGACATCCAAAAACCCTAACTCAGCTCAGGTTTGGGGCCGAGGTTACGGCAGGCCTGATCTACAGTCCATGAGGGGAGCTCCTCTGGATATGAAAGAAGGGTGAGAGGGAGGCAGTCGCTCAGGCTTTTGTCTCTGGATGTTTTGTCCACAATGGCCGTTTAATGTAGGAGTTGCCTCATGGGTCGTAGAAGTCTCCGTCTCTGGTAGTTTGTCTAGCCCCCAAGAGTTTGGGGTCATTCTGTGGGAAGGGAAGTGTCCTGTTTTCTGCTTCATGTGTCCCCCCAGTAGAGGGATTCTAGAGCATAGTAGTGGGTACTGACAACTGGAATACTCGCCCTCTGGTTAAGCCTGGGGGCCTATGGATATGACAAGCCCCATATGCAGGATCTTGGTCCAGCCACTGAGAGGCGTTACTTTAATACGGGACTCACGCTGCAGGTCACAATGCATGTGCCCTAGGCGGCCCTCAAGCACTGGCGTGGCTTTTCGGACAATGCAGGTTTTCCCACATTAAACGTTGGACAACATGCCAACCACAAGGTTTCTGGCCATGGGGAAGGAGGAATTCTAATTTCTGCATCACGTTCACCCCTGGGCAGTGATTGGAGATAAGGTCTAGGTTCTGAAGCCTGAAAACCGAGGTTGGGAAGAGATGACGACCTACAGCCATAGCGGGTCCTATGTGTCCAGGTTGGGGCCAGCTGTCTGGGTGTCGTTTGGGATGTCTTGACCCAGGCTGTGCCAGACAGGGCATTAGTATACAGGGTGGGCTGTATAATTGCTTTACAATCGAGTGGCATGCATTAGAAAATCATTTGTGGTTTCTTATTAGCAGCATAGGGCAAAGTTTTTCTTCTGAGGGCAGGCAGAGTGCTGCATTGTGGCTTCGGAATTCCCAAACTGGAGGGCTTGTGGGCCAGGAGAGTGAGGACGGAAGTCTGAGAACACAAGCTAGGCTTAGGTTTCAGGGCAAGGACATGACAGGCACACTCTGCAGAGCTGAATTGAGATCTCATGCGTCTGAAGTCAGGTCGAGGTTCAGACTTTGGCTCAGGTTTGAGTTTCTGTCCATGTTGGCCCCTTCAGGAAGGGGGGGGCATTATGAGGCCATGGGGGTTTTCCCACTTTTGGAGTTGTGAGATGCTCCAAACCGCAAGGATTCCTTCTGTGGGACAATTAAGATTTGTTGGATGGCTCCAGGACGTCTTATAAGGTATTTTTCCAGAACAGGGTTCTAAGTATGGATGCCTGGGCAGCCAGCCTCACATTCCAATTGTCTCCTATCAACAATAAACGTTTGATCTGCTGGCTTGGGGTAGCAACAGAGGGGGCTGAGTTGAAATGGACTTTCCTGAGGATGGTCTTAATGTTGGTTTGAGTCCATGGAGACCTTGGTATGGGGCAGTGGCACCAGGGCCCTGAAGGATTCTCCTAACCAGAGGTTATGACAAAGCTCCAATGAGCAAGTTTCCATGGGGAGACGAGATTTGTTCCTATTGGTGCCTCAGGAAACCACCATATGCTGGTATTGGAAACGAGGCCTCTGAGGAGAGACGCCTGGAAACCAAAGCAATGGATCTGATAGGGCCTAGGGGCCTGTCCGGTTCAATATTCTTCTCTGGGGACATCTGTTGTCTGAGTGGAGGTAGTTGCTCCGCTGGTTTGAGATCACCCCTGTTTGTCCTGGGCGGCCTACACTATTGGGATGGCCTCGGTGACTTTGGAGGTTTTTCCTAATTTGCAAGGTTGTGGCCAATGGAATGGGAAGAATTCCCTTGAAAGGGAAGCACAGTCCTGAGGTGTGGCTCCAGGGACCCATGTGTGGAGCGTGTGTGGTCCAGGGCTATTTGGACAAAAGTCTGAAAACACAAACTCCACTTAGGTTGTGGGATGTAGGTATGGCCGGCCCGATCTATAGACCGTGAGGAGACCTCTTCGGGATATGAACAAAGGGCGAATGTGCGGTGCTTCCTCATGCTTTTTTTTTTTTTTTTCTGGAAATGTGTCACCGATTGCCATGGAATGTCGGGGTGTCCTCATGTGCCATCGATGAGGCTCCCTTTCTGGGGATTTGACCCGATCCCAAGAGTTGGGGGTCATTCTGTGGGAAGGGAGGAGGCCTTTCTGGGTGTTTTTGTTTATTTATTTATTTATTTTTTTAACCTCCGGTGGACCACCAAAAGAGGGATTCCAGAGCAGAGTCGTGGGTGGGGGCAACAGGACAACCAGACCTCTGGTTAACATTGGGACCTAAGAACATAGCAAGCCCCTTATGTGGGCTCTTGGTCCAGACACTGAGAGGCCTTCCTTGAGGATAGGTCTCACACTGAGTTTCACAATGTGTTTTTGTGCCCAAGGAGCCCCTCAAGTCAGGGCGTGGCCTAATGTACCATGCTGGTTTCTCCTACACTGAACTTTGCACAGTATGGGAACCACAAGTTTTCTGACAATGGGGAAGATGGAGTTCTAATTTCTGCAACACTTTCACTCCAGGACTGTGATTGGATTTAAGGTCTAGGTTCTGAAGCCTGAAAACTGAGGTTGGGAAGAGATGAAGCCCTAAGGCCATGGTGTGTCTGATGTGCTCAGTGTTCGGCCAGCTGTTGAGTGTGGGTTGGGAGGTGCAGGCTCAGGCTGTGGCAGACAGGGAATTAGTGCCCTGGCTGGACTGTATCATTGGGGTGCAGTCGAGTTTTGTGCAGGATGGTACTAATTTGTGGTTACTGGGTAGCCCCAGAGGCAACGTTTTTCTTCTGGAGGGAAGACACAGTGCCACATTGTGACTCCAAAATCCCAAACTGGAAGGCTTGTGGGCCAGAAGTGTGAAGAAAAAATTCTGAGAACACAAGCCAGACTTAGATTTCGGGGTGAGGGGACGGCAGGCACCCTCTGCAGAGATGATTCGAGATCCCGTATACCTGAAGACAGAGCTAGGATCAGACGTTTTCTTAGGTCGGAGTTTCTGTCCATGACGGCCCATTCATGAAGGGGAGGGTGTCACGAGGACATGGAGGTGTTCCCACGATGGGAATTGTGAGATGCTCCGAACCACAATGATTCCTTCTGTGGGACAGTCGAGACATGTTGGATGGCTCCAGGACATCCCATAAGGAAGTTAACCAGAGCAGGGTTCTAAGGATGGATGCGTGGGCAGCCTGCCTCCCATTCCAGGTGTCTCATAGAGCCAAGGCAAGTTCGATCTGCTGGATCTAGGGGAGCAACCGAGGCGGGTGTTTTGAAATGGGTGAGTTGAGGATGGGTCATAATGTGCATTTGTGTGCATGTAGACCTTGGAATGGGGTGCTTGATCCTGGGCCTTGAGGGATGTTCATAACCGGAGGTTTTGATGGAGCTCTAAAGAGTATATTTCCTATGTAGAGAAGAGAATTGTTTTGATGAGTGCCTAAGGAATCTCCCATATGCTGGTATTGGAAACCAGGCCTCTGAGGAGAGATGACTGGAATCAAAAGCAATGGATCTGATTAGGGCCTAAGTGCCCGTCCAGTTCAATCTTATTCTATGGGGATATCTGTCTCTGGGTCTGAATGGAGGTGGTTTCCTAACTTGTGAAAGATCATCCCTGTTTGTCCTGGGCAACCAACACAATTCGGATGGCCTGGGGGAGTTTGGAGGATTCTCCTAATCTATAGGGTTGTGGCCAATGGAAATGGCAGAATTCCCCTGGAGAGGGAAGCCACAGTCCTGAGGTGTGGCTCCAGGGGCCCCAGCTTGGATGGTGTGAGGGCCAGGACTGTGGGGACAGAAGTCTGAAAACACAAACTCAGCTTAGGTTTGGGGATGTATGTATGAAGGCTCAATCTACAGAACGTGAGAATATTCCGGGCTATGAACAAAGGGCGAGTATGTGGCGCTTGCTCAGGGTTTTGTCTCTGGATATTGTGTCAATGGTGGCCGTGGAATGTCGGGGTGTCCTCAAGGGCCATGGACAATTCTTTCTCTGGTGATTTGGCCTGATCCCAAGTGGTTGGGTTCATTCTGTGGATGGGAAGAGTTGTTTCTGTATTTTTTTTTTTTTACCTCAGGTGTCCCACCAAAGAGGGATTCCAGAGTAGAGCCCTGAGTAGAGGTGATTAGACATCTCGAGCTCTGGTTGAGATTGGGGGTCTAGGGGCTTGGCAAGCCCCATTTGGGGGCTGTTGTTCCAGTCACTAAGAGGCTTTACATGAGGATAGGGCTCACGCTGAAGGTCACAATGTGTGTTTGTGCACATTGTGGCCCTCAGGGATAGGTGGGGCCTCATAGTCCATGCTGCTTTCTCCTACAATGAACATTGGACAACATGCCAACCACTAGGTTTCTTGCCAAGGCGAAGGAGTTCTGATTCTTGCATCACGTTCACTCCTGAGCAGTGAGTGGAGATAAGGTCTAGGTTCTGAAGGTGAAAACTGAGGTTGGGTAGAGATGATGGCCTAAAGCCATTGTGGGTGTGATATGCTCTGTGTACGGCCAGCTGTCTGGGTGTTGGACTGGAGGTCTGCCCTCAGGCTGTGTCAGACAGGGCTTTAGTGCACAGGCTAGACTGTATAATTGGGGTATGGTCGAGTGGCATGCAGGTTGTTACTCATTTGGCGTTTCTGGTTAGCCCTATAGGGCAACATTTTTCTTCTGGAGGGCAGGCAGAGTGCTGCATTGTGTCTCCAGAATTGCCTAACTGGAGGGGTGTGGCCAGGATTGTGAGGAAGGAAGTCTGAAAACACAAGCTAGCACGAGTTTTGGGGCCAAGAGCTTGGCAGGCCCACTCTGCAGAGGCTGAATCGAGATCTCCTGCACGTGAGGTCCAGGCGATTATCAGATGTTGCCTCAAGCTGGAGTTTGTGTCCATGACGGCCCCATCCTGAAGGGGGTGTGGGCGTCATGAGGCCAGGGAGGTTTCCCTACGCTGGGAGTTGTGAGCTGCTCCATACTTCAAAGTTTCCTTCTTCAGGACAGTCGAGTACTATTGGATGGTTCCAGGATGCCCCATATAGAAAGACTCGAGAGCAGGGCCCTAAGGATGGATGCCGAGAAACGCCAACTCACCTTCCCATTGCCTGGTGGAGACAAGGCACGCTCAATCTGCGGGCTCTTGGGTGAGCTACCCAGAAGCCTGAGTTTAAATGGACTCTGCCGAGGATGAGTCATAATGTGGGTTGGTGGCCATGGAGACCTTGGAATGTGGCAGTAGTTAAGGGACTCTGCAGGATTCTCCAACCCGAAGGGCTTGACACAACTCCAACAAGGAAGCTTCCCAAGTGGAGATGAGAGGTCTTCTGTCTGGTGCCTCAGGAAAGCCCCGTATGCTGGTCTTCGAACCCAGGCCTCTGAGGAGTGATACCAGGACACCAAAGCAAGAGTTCATAATAGGGCCTAGGGGCCTGTCTGGTTCAATCTTCTGTCTCTGCGGATATCTGTCTGTGTGTCTGCATGGAGGTAGTAGTTGCTCAGCTTGTGTCATAATGCCCCTATTTGTCCAGTGCGGCTTGCGGTAGTGGGATGTCCTTGGGGACCTTGAGGTTTCTACTATTTTGTAGAGTTGTGGCCAATGGAATGTGCAGTTTCTTAGGAGAGAGCAGGCACAGTTCTGTGGTGTGGCTCCAGAGACCCCAGCCTGGAGGCTGTGTGGGCCATGGCTGTGCAGACAGACATCCAAAAACCCTAACTCAGCTCAGGTTTGGGGCCGAGGTTACAGCAGGCCTGATCTACAGTCCATGATGGGAGCTCCTCTGGATATGAAAGAAGGGTGAGAGGGAGGCAGTCGCTCAGGCTTTTGTCTCTGGATGTTTTGTCCACAATGGCCGTTTAATGTAGGAGTTGCCTCATGGGTCGTAGAAGTCTCCCTCTCTGGTAGTTTGTCCAGCCCCCAAGAGTTTGGGGTCATTCTGTGGGAAGGGAAGTGTCCTGTTTTCTGCTTCATGTGTCCCCCCAGTAGAGGGATTCTAGAGCATAGCAGTGGGTACTGACACCTGGAATACTCGCCCTCTGGTTAAGCCTGGGGGCCTATGGATATGACAAGCCCCATATGCAGGATCTTGGTCCAGCCACTGAGAGGCGTTACTTTAATACGGGACTCACGCTGCAGGTCACAATGCATGTCTGTGCCCTAGGCGGCCCTCAAGCACTGGCGTGGCCTTTCGGACAATGCAGGTTTTCCCACATTGAACGTTGGACAACATGCCAACCACAAGGTTTCTGGCCATGGGGAAGGAGGAATTCTAATTTCTGCATCACGTTCACCCCTGGGCAGTGATTGGAGCTAAGGTCTAGGTTCTGAAGCCTGAAAACCGAGGTTGGGAAGAATGACGACCTACAGCCATAGCGGGTCCTAAGTGTCCAGGTTGGGGCCAGCTGTCTGGGTGTCGTTTGGGATGTCTTGACCCAGGCTGTGCCAGACAGGGCATTAGTATACAGGGTGGGCTGTATAATTGCTTTACAATCGAGTGGCATGCGTTAGAAAACCATTTGGGGTTTCTTATTAGCAGCATAGGGCAAAGTTTTTCTTCTGGAGGGCAGGCAGAGTGCTGCATTGTGGCTTCGGAATTCCCAAACTGGAGGGCTTGTGGGCCAGGAGAGTGAGGAAGGAAGTCTGAAAACACAAGCTAGCACGAGTTTTGGGGCCAAGAGCTTGGCAGGCCCACTCTGCAGAGGCTGAATCGAGATCTCCTGCACGTGAGGTCCAGGCGATTATCAGATGTTGCCTCAAGCTGGAGTTTGTGTCCATGACGGCCCCATCCTGAAGGGGGTGGGGGCGTCATGAGGCCAGAGAGGTTTCCCTACGCTGGGAGTTGTGAGCTGCTCCATACTTCAAAGTTTCCTTCTTCAGGACAGTCGAGTACTATTGGATGGTTCCAGGATGCCCCATACAGAAAGACTCGAACGCAGGGCCCTAAGGATGGATGCCGAGAAACGCCAACTCACCTTCCCATTGCCTGGTGGAGACAAGGCACGCTCAATCTGCTGGCTCTTGGGTGAGCTACCCAGAAGCCTGAGTTTAAATGGACTCTGCCGAGGATGAGTCATAATGTGGGTTGGTGGCCATGGAGACCTTGGAATGTGGCAGTAGTTAAGGGACTCTGCAGGATTCTCCAACCCGAAGGGCTTGACACAACTCCAACAAGGAAGCTTCCCATGTGGAGATGAGAGGTTTTCTGTCTGGTGCCTCAGGACAGCCCCGTATGCTGGTCTTCGAACCCAGGCCTCTGAGGAGTGATACCTGGACACCAAAGCAAGAGTTCATAATAGGGCCTAGGGGCCTGTCTGGTTCAATCTTCTGTCTCTGCGGATATCTGTCTGTGTGTCTGCATGGAGGTAGTAGTTGCTCAGCTTGTGTCATAATGCCCCTATTTGTCCAGTGCGGCTTGCGGTAGTGGGATGTCCTTGGGGACCTTGAGGTTTCTACTATTTTGTAGAGTTGTGGCCAATGGAATGGGCAGTTTCTTAGGAGAGAGCAGGCACAGTTCTGTGGTGTGGCTCCAGAGACCCCAGCCTGGAGGCTGTGTGGGCCATGGCTGTGCAGACAGACATCCAAAAACCCTAACTCAGCTCAGGTTTGGGGCCGAGGTTACAGCAGGCCTGATCTACAGTCCATGATGGGAGCTCCTCTGGATATGAAAGAAGGGTGAGAGGGAGGCAGTCGCTCAGGCTTTTGTCTCTGGATGTTTGTCCACAATGGCCGTTTAATGTAGGAGTTGCCTCATGGGTCGTAGAAGTCTCCCTCTCTGGTAGTTTGTCCAGCCCCCAAGAGTTTAGGGTCATTCTGTGGGAAGGGAAGTGTCCTGTTTTCTGCTTCATGTGTCCCCCCAGTAGAGGGATTCTAGAGCATAGCAGTGGGTACTGACACCTGGAATACTCGCCCTCTGGTTAAGCCTGGGGGCCTATGGATATGACAAGCCCCATATGCAGGATCTTGGTCCAGCCACTGAGAGGCGTTACTTTAATACGGGACTCACGCTGCAGGTCACAATGCATGTCTGTGCCCTAGGCGGCCCTCAAACACTGGCGTGGCCTTTCGGACAATGCAGGTTTTCCCACATTGAACGTTGGACAACATGCCAACCACAAGGTTTCTGGCCATGGGGAAGGAGGAATTCTAATTTCTGCATCACGTTCACCCCTGGGCAGTGATTGGAGCTAAGGTCTAGGTTCTGAAGCCTGAAAACCGAGGTTGGGAAGAATGACGACCTACAGCCATAGCGGGTCCTAAGTGTCCAGGTTGGGGCCAGCTGTCTGGGTGTCGTTTGGGATGTCTTGACCCAGGCTGTGCCAGACAGGGCATTAGTATACAGGGTGGGCTGTATAATTGCTTTACAATCGAGTGGCATGCGTTAGAAAACCATTTGGGGTTTCTTATTAGCAGCATAGGGCAAAGTTTTTCTTCTGGAGGGCAGGCAGAGTGCTGCATTGTGGCTTCGGAATTCCCAAACTGGAGGGCTTGTGGGCCAGGAGAGTGAGGACGGAAGTCTGAGAACACAAGCTAGGCTTAGGTTTCGGGGCAAGGACATGGCAGGCACACTCTGCAGAGCTGAATTGAGATCTCATGCGTCTGAAGTCAGGTCGAGGTTCAGACTTTGGCTCAGGTTTGAGTTTCTGTCCATGTTGGCCCCTTCAGGAAGGGGGGGCATTATGAGGCCATGGGGGTTTTCCCATATTGGAGTTGTGAGATGCTCCAAACTGCAAGGATTCCTTCTGTGGGACAATTAAGATTTGTTGGATGGCTCCAGGACGTCTTATAAGGGATTTTTCCAGAACAGGATTCTAAGTATGGATGCCTGGGCAGCCAGCCTCACATTCCAATTGTCTCCTAGCAACAAGAAACGTTTGATCTGCTGGCTTGGGGTAGCAACAGAGGGGGCTGAGTTGAAATGGACTTTCCTGAGGATGGTCTTAATGTTGGTTTGAGTCCATGGAGACCTTGGTATGGGGCAGTGGCACCATGGCCCTGAAGGATTCTCCTAACCAGAGGTTATGACAAAGCTCCAATGAGCAAGTTTTCCATGGGGAGACGAGATTTGTTCTTATTGGTGCCTCAGGAAACCACCATATGCTGGTATTGGAAACGAGGCCTCTGAGGACAGATGCCTGGAAACCAAATCAATGGATCTGATTAGGGCCTAGGGGCCTGTCCGGTTCAATATTCTTCTCTGGGGACATCTGTTGTCTGAGTGGAGGTAGTTGCTCAGCTGGTTTGAGATCACCCCTGTTTATCCTGGGCGGCCTACACTATTGGGATTGCCTCGGTGACTTTGGAGGTTTTTCCTAATTTGCAAGGTTGTGGCCAATGGAATGGGAAGAATTCCCTCGAAAGGGAAGCACAGTCCTGAGGTGTGGCTCCAGGGACCCAAGTGTGGATCGTGTGTGGTCCAGGCCTGTGGGGACAGAAGTCTGAAAACACAAACTCAGCTTAGGTTTGGGGATATATGTATGAAGGCTCAATCTACAGACCGTGAGAATTTTCCGGGCTATGAACAAAGGGCGAGTATGTGGCGCTTGCTCAGGGTTTTGTCTCTGGATTTTGTGTCAATGGTGGCCGTGGAATATCGGGGTGTCCTCCAGGGCCATGGACAATTCTTTCTCTGGTGATTTGGCCTGATCCCAAGTGGTTGGGATCATTCTGTGGATGGGAAGAGTCCTTTCTGTATTTTTTTTTTTTTTACCTCAAGTGTCTCACCAAAGAGGGATTCCCGAGTAGAGCCCTGAGTAGGGGTGACTAGACATCTCGAACTCTGGTTGAGATTGGGAGACTAGGGGCTTGGCAAGCCCCATATGGGGGCTGTTGTTCCAGTCACTAAGAGGCTTTACATGAGGATAGGGCTCACGCTGAAGGTCACAATGTGTGTTTGTACACATTGTGGCCCTCAGGGATAGGTGGGGCCTCATAGTCCATGCTGCTTTCTCCTACAATGAACATTGGACAACATGCCAACCACTAGGTTTCTTGCCAAGGCGAAGGAGAAGTTCTGATTCTTGCATCACGTTCACTCCTGAGCAGTGAGTGGAGATAAGGTCTAGGTTCTGAAGGTGAAAACTGAGGTTGGGTAGAGATGATGGCCTAAAGCCATTGTGGGTGTGATATGCTCTGTGTACGGCCAGCTGTCTGGGTGTTGGACTGGAGGTCTGCCCTCAGGCTGTGTCAGACAGGGCTTTAGTGCACAGGCTAGACTGTATAATTGGGGTATGGTCGAGTGGCATGCAGGTTGTTACTCATTTGGCGTTTCTGGTTAGCCCTATAGGGCAACATTTTTCTTCTGGAGGGCAGGCAGAGTGCTGCATTGTGTCTCCAGAATTGCCTAACTGGAGGGGTGTGGCCAGGATTGTGAGGAAGGAATTCTGAAAACACAAGCTAGCACGAGTTTTGGGGCCAAGAGCTTGGCAGGCCCACTCTGCAGAGGCTGAATCGAGATCTCCTGCACGTGAGGTCCAGGCGATTATCAGATGTTGCCTCAAGCTGGAGTTTGTGTCCATGACGGCCCCATCCTGAAGGGGGTGTGGGCGTCATGAGGCCAGGGAGGTTTCCCTACGCTGGGAGTTGTGAGCTGCTCCATACTTCAAAGTTTCCTTCTTCAGGACAGTCGAGTACTATTGGATGGTTCCAGGATGCCCCATATAGAAAGACTCGAGAGCAGGGCCCTAAGGATGGATGCCGAGAAACGCCAACTCACCTTCCCATTGCCTGGTGGAGACAAGGCACGCTCAATCTGCGGGCTCTTGGGTGAGCTACCCAGAAGCCTGAGTTTAAATGGACTCTGCCGAGGATGAGTCATAATGTGGGTTGGTGGCCATGGAGACCTTGGAATGTGGCAGTAGTTAAGGGACTCTGCAGGATTCTCCAACCCGAAGGGCTTGACACAACTCCAACAAGGAAGCTTCCCAAGTGGAGATGAGAGGTCTTCTGTCTGGTGCCTCAGGAAAGCCCCGTATGCTGGTCTTCGAACCCAGGCCTCTGAGGAGTGATACCAGGACACCAAAGCAAGAGTTCATAATAGGGCCTAGGGGCCTGTCTGGTTCAATCTTCTGTCTCTGCGGATATCTGTCTGTGTGTCTGCATGGAGGTAGTAGTTGCTCAGCTTGTGTCATAATGCCCCTATTTGTCCAGTGCGGCTTGCGGTAGTGGGATGTCCTTGGGGACCTTGAGGTTTCTACTATTTTGTAGAGTTGTGGCCAATGGAATGTGCAGTTTCTTAGGAGAGAGCAGGCACAGTTCTGTGGTGTGGCTCCAGAGACCCCAGCCTGGAGGCTGTGTGGGCCATGGCTGTGCAGACAGACATCCAAAAACCCTAACTCAGCTCAGGTTTGGGGCCGAGGTTACAGCAGGCCTGATCTACAGTCCATGATGGGAGCTCCTCTGGATATGAAAGAAGGGTGAGAGGGAGGCAGTCGCTCAGGCTTTTGTCTCTGGATGTTTTGTCCACAATGGCCGTTTAATGTAGGAGTTGCCTCATGGGTCGTAGAAGTCTCCCTCTCTGGTAGTTTGTCCAGCCCCCAAGAGTTTGGGGTCATTCTGTGGGAAGGGAAGTGTCCTGTTTTCTGCTTCATGTGTCCCCCCAGTAGAGGGATTCTAGAGCATAGCAGTGGGTACTGACAACTGGAATACTCGCCCTCTGGTTAAGCCTGGGGGCCTATGGATATGACAAGCCCCATATGCAGGATCTTGGTCCAGCCACTGAGAGGCGTTACTTTAATACGGGACTCACGCTGCAGGTCACAATGCATGTCTGTGCCCTAGGCGGCCCTCAAGCACTGGCGTGGCCTTTCGGACAATGCAGGTTTTCCCACATTGAACGTTGGACAACATGCCAACCACAAGGTTTCTGGCCATGGGGAAGGAGGAATTCTAATTTCTGCATCACGTTCACCCCTGGGCAGTGATTGGAGCTAAGGTCTAGGTTCTGAAGCCTGAAAACCGAGGTTGGGAAGAATGACGACCTACAGCCATAGCGGGTCCTATGTGTCCAGGTTGGGGCCAGCTGTCTGGGTGTCGTTTGGGATGTCTTGACCCAGGCTGTGCCAGACAGGGCATTAGTATACAGGGTGGGCTGTATAATTGCTTTACAATCGAGTGGCATGCGTTAGAAAACCATTTGGGGTTTCTTATTAGCAGCATAGGGCAAAGTTTTTCTTCTGGAGGGCAGGCAGAGTGCTGCATTGTGGCTTCGGAATTCCCAAACTGGAGGGCTTGTGGGCCAGGAGAGTGAGGAAGGAAGTCTGAAAACACAAGCTAGCACGAGTTTTGGGGCCAAGAGCTTGGCAGGCCCACTCTGCAGAGGCTGAATCGAGATCTCCTGCACGTGAGGTCCAGGCGATTATCAGATGTTGCCTCAAGCTGGAGTTTGTGTCCATGACGGCCCCATCCTGAAGGGGGTGGGGGCGTCATGAGGCCAGAGAGGTTTCCCTACGCTGGGAGTTGTGAGCTGCTCCATACTTCAAAGTTTCCTTCTTCAGGACAGTCGAGTACTATTGGATGGTTCCAGGATGCCCCATACAGAAAGACTCGAACGCAGGGCCCTAAGGATGGATGCCGAGAAACGCCAACTCACCTTCCCATTGCCTGGTGGAGACAAGGCACGCTCAATCTGCTGGCTCTTGGGTGAGCTACCCAGAAGCCTGAGTTTAAATGGACTCTGCCGAGGATGAGTCATAATGTGGGTTGGTGGCCATGGAGACCTTGGAATGTGGCAGTAGTTAAGGGACTCTGCAGGATTCTCCAACCCGAAGGGCTTGACACAACTCCAACAAGGAAGCTTCCCATGTGGAGATGAGAGGTTTTCTGTCTGGTGCCTCAGGACAGCCCCGTATGCTGGTCTTCGAACCCAGGCCTCTGAGGAGTGATACCTGGACACCAAAGCAAGAGTTCATAATAGGGCCTAGGGGCCTGTCTGGTTCAATCTTCTGTCTCTGCGGATATCTGTCTGTGTGTCTGCATGGAGGTAGTAGTTGCTCAGCTTGTGTCATAATGCCCCTATTTGTCCAGTGCGGCTTGCGGTAGTGGGATGTCCTTGGGGACCTTGAGGTTTCTACTATTTTGTAGAGTTGTGGCCAATGGAATGGGCAGTTTCTTAGGAGAGAGCAGGCACAGTTCTGTGGTGTGGCTCCAGAGACCCCAGCCTGGAGGCTGTGTGGGCCATGGCTGTGCAGACAGACATCCAAAAACCCTAACTCAGCTCAGGTTTGGGGCCGAGGTTACAGCAGGCCTGATCTACAGTCCATGATGGGAGCTCCTCTGGATATGAAAGAAGGGTGAGAGGGAGGCAGTCGCTCAGGCTTTTGTCTCTGGATGTTTGTCCACAATGGCCGTTTAATGTAGGAGTTGCCTCATGGGTCGTAGAAGTCTCCCTCTCTGGTAGTTTGTCCAGCCCCCAAGAGTTTAGGGTCATTCTGTGGGAAGGGAAGTGTCCTGTTTTCTGCTTCATGTGTCCCCCCAGTAGAGGGATTCTAGAGCATAGCAGTGGGTACTGACACCTGGAATACTCGCCCTCTGGTTAAGCCTGGGGGCCTATGGATATGACAAGCCCCATATGCAGGATCTTGGTCCAGCCACTGAGAGGCGTTACTTTAATACGGGACTCACGCTGCAGGTCACAATGCATGTCTGTGCCCTAGGCGGCCCTCAAGCACTGGCGTGGCCTTTCGGACAATGCAGGTTTTCCCACATTGAACGTTGGACAACATGCCAACCACAAGGTTTCTGGCCATGGGGAAGGAGGAATTCTAATTTCTGCATCACGTTCACCCCTGGGCAGTGATTGGAGCTAAGGTCTAGGTTCTGAAGCCTGAAAACCGAGGTTGGGAAGAATGACGACCTACAGCCATAGCGGGTCCTAAGTGTCCAGGTTGGGGCCAGCTGTCTGGGTGTCGTTTGGGATGTCTTGACCCAGGCTGTGCCAGACAGGGCATTAGTATACAGGGTGGGCTGTATAATTGCTTTACAATCGAGTGGCATGCGTTAGAAAACCATTTGGGGTTTCTTATTAGCAGCATAGGGCAAAGTTTTTCTTCTGGAGGGCAGGCAGAGTGCTGTATTGTGGCTTCGGAATTCCCAAACTGGAGGGCTTGTGGGCCAGGAGAGTGAGGACGGAAGTCTGAGAACACAAGCTAGGCTTAGGTTTCGGGGCAAGGACATGGAAGGCACACTCTGCAGAGCTGAATTGAGATCTCATGCGTCTGAAGTCAGGTCGAGGTTCAGACTTTGGCTCAGGTTTGAGTTTCTGTCCATGTTGGCCCCTTCAGGAAGGGGGGGCATTATGAGGCCATGGGGGTTTTCCCATATTGGAGTTGTGAGATGCTCCAAACTGCAAGGATTCCTTC